>NW_026783205.1:0-60296 GCF_031769215.1 Ylistrum balloti | reverse complement strand
AAAATTTCGGAAAGTGTTCTTTCTTACTGACCGTTGCCGAATGTTCATTATTTTGTTAAATTCCAGAAATTATTGTTATGTGTTTATTTCACTGTTTAATGTTAAAAAATTACCTCCCTTTGATATCATTGTTGTGCATACTTCTTTCTTCAGAAATGACCACATTCGATTACTGGTCTTCGTCCCTTGGAGGATCGATGATAGTTGGTAAGATATATTACGTGATGGTTATTTCTGTTGCATATATCAAAGTAAAGATAATTTGATACTATCAATTAGGGTTTCAGCGCATCACGAGGGTTCACTTTAAATGGAGTCGTGATGGCAAACACCCAAGAAATTATTTATTTTTATCAATTTACTCTACAATAAGACAAGATAAGAAAATAGGTATCCGATTTAAGTCTGTTGTTTCGCGTCTATTTTCTTTTCTCGTATTTTGTCAAATTAGGTCAAGGTATAAATTTTCGACTGTATGGAAACCTGCTCGAGGTGTACCACGATGGGAGATGGGGAACCGTATGTGATGACGGTTTCAATGAAAAAACAACTCGCGGAATTTGTTATCTAATCTATGGAGAATGGCCTAGGTGAGTATCAGCAGGTCCATACACTTACATGGGTGTAAATTCATGAGCGGAAGATATTTTGATATTAATATGCAATGCATGACCACACTAATTAAATCTGGTGTTTTATCAAAGTAGGTCAAAGGTCACATTTTACATATACTTCACGCTATTATGAAATTGTTTGATATATTGAAATTACAAAATTTATTTAGTTATGGGGCTGCTGCACCTACCCGTCTACACATGTCTTTCGATCAGTTTGGATTATCCTCAGTCGCTTTCTAGGTTTCAAAATTTAGGCCCTGACATTACTGAAAAGTCGTAGATGGACAAAGCTGCTTATTTTATTGTTTGGCTCTACTGTATCTATCTCTATATTTTTACACGGTGCTGTTCACTTGTGTGTTGTTTGTACAATCATTAAACACGATCTCACACGCATTGCCTTTAAATATACACCACTTTCATTCCAAAGTCTTAATTTCATTATTCCCTACCCTGCATACGCTATCGCCTTCGACACCACAGTGAAATTTTGAGTTTTTATGCACTTTTCGCTTAGTCATGAGTCTGGGATATGGAACAACATTAACACCAACACCGTTAATCCCATTGTGTAATCTCTAAACGGCAAACATGTGATACAATCATTTGTATCTCGGGAAGGAGCATTGATTAAACCATTCAAAAAGTTCTTACCTTCTGACTTATTTTCATGACTCGATTTAAAAGGAAAACAAGAAAAGAAAATTATGAAATGTTACCGCAATATCTGATTAAAAAAGAGGGATTTCGTGAATATGTCATTGCAATTATACACGTGGACACTGTACTTCTGATTGTTGATATATTCTTTGTCTTGACATTTGCTTTAATTTCCATATACGATAAATCAAAAGTTGCACTATTAATTAAGTAGACGTTAATGTTATTGTTATTCAGAAGGAAGGGAACTATTTTTTGTTATTCATACATGTACACGTGTCTGTAACAAAGGTCAAAGCAACTACAAACTGTTTTCAGTTATAGAAATGATCCAAAATTCGTTCCAAAAAGGCACGAGAATGTTTTATGGATACTAGAAATGTGCTGTAAATTCAAGTGAACGGAATCAAGCTGTGGTACAGATTTATCACATTGTTCTCAAGATATCCACTTCTATGAGCAAATATTAACATCAAGGAGACAGGTTGATGCGTTTTCGGAAAGAAAATCACATCACCTACGGCTTTAATGTTGTTAAAAGTTAAAGACACACTGTGTTATTGTTGGTATATACGATGGGCGTAATCAAGCTATCTTGTTATGTAAAGATGAGGTGTTATCAATATATCTGAAAGTGAATGTAAACGACTTTGCAATGCATATTTCAGCTGTTTTAAGAAAAGGTCTTTGATAAATTCAGCCTCGTATGAAAACCAAATCAAAATCAGTCAGCCAACCGAAGGTCAGTTTGTTACCAGTATATCAGTTGTCTTTTAGAAGATCTTACCACCAAACTCGACGAAGATGCTCTCAATCAGAAACTCTAAAAAAATTATGATTTCTTTTCCGGCTTCTTTGATTTGGACATTTTACCCCCACGAAATATGCTATAGCACTGCTCACAACCATATATTTGTACTGTAATTCATCTTTCTGTCAACAGCAAGCTCTCATAACAGTGCAAGGAAGGCGTTCTCTTAGTTATGAATTGGGGTATGTTGGTGTATAGAGTGGAAATTCAAATGTTCTTATAGGAAAATAGTCTTTAAAATAGGGTGTTGAAGATTCGTAAAAAAACTCTTTTGAGTTCTTTAAAATCCACATATAATCCACATGTCATTAGACGACGTTGGATTATTTAAACATTGCAACCTTAGATCACGTGCGTACCTGAAGATGTCACTGGATGTTTTCATAAAAATGCCCACCACACTGAAAATAAAACTGTTAATTATTTCCGATATTTTATCCACAGTTCTGTGAGTTATTACTCCGGATCTAGAGGCACAACTGTCTCATATGCTAGCACCATATGGCTGGACCAGCTAGAATGTACAGATTCCTATTACTACGGACCTCAGTGTAGAGCAAACTACTGGGGAGTCAATGACTGTTCCCATTCGGAGGATGTGTCTATAGAATGTACTTTTCCTTACCAGTACGGTAAGTGCTTTTGATATTCTTTGATATTGTTAAAATTATGCCACTTTCATTCTTTGAAATCGTTTCTTTGTTTTGTTGTAAACAACTAAATGAGTCAATAACTGATCACACAATGTGGATATGTCCATGGAATGTATTTTTCATACCAGTAAGGTATTATATTCGTACATGTTTAGCATTATTATTAACATCGTTTTGAAATTATCTTCCTTGCTATGTGCTATTTCCTGCGGTGACGCTTCCTGTCATGACGTAAAGTGGCGTGTATTGTTTTTCAGACAAACACATTTATTTTCTGAACAGGTTATATTTGATATACACAATGAAAAATGTGGCACGATATATTGCTATGAGACTGCGTATTGAGAAGACGTTGAAAACGCTCAAAATAAAGAAATGTTGAAGTTGTCTTCCTGTGACATTATTTATGTACATGATTAATTTTTCAGAAACTACATTATTCTACAACCAGCTGACGACTGCACGAGGAGCAATGGCAATCGGTAAGACACATCACATGATGGACATTTTACTTCCGTTCGCTCAGGTAAAGGGAATTTAATCATATAAATGCCAGTCTTGTTTTTATTTTTATGATAAAAGAAAATTAGACAAGGCACATCCCATTTCAAAGTCGGTTGTGTTGTTATGCATCATTTGTTTTCGTTTACCATACCAGCTCAAGGCACAAATTTCCGATTAAATGGACACTTGCTCGAAGTATACCACAACGGGAGATGGGGGACTGTTTGTGATGACGATTTCAATACCAGAACAACTCGTGGGATTTGTTACCTTATTTACGGAGTGTGGCCTAGGTGAGTATCAGCAGTCAATATTCCCAATATCTCGTTATTCAGGCAAAATGTCACCAACTTACAGATAAACACACAGGATTTTGAGAGATGCATGTTCATCTCTCTACGAGAACACCTGTACCTTTTTCATGAGTCTCCGTGTGAATCGTTCCTTTGTTTAATTTTTACCCTCGATCAAAAGATCAGGGACATGTTGTTTTTATGCTGTCTGTTTGCCTCTTGTCAACTTTAACCTTTCATTAAGAGGTGGGGGCTTTCATATTTGGTATATGCGTTTTTGGGCAACATGCAGACTAATGTTTTAGGTGAAGTTTATTTGTAATAAAAAGATCACTATAATTTTGAAGGCATAGTTGTTTCACGAAGTTTGCATGTACTCAGTACATGCCTTACACGGTAAAGTTTTGATTTTCCTATTTTGTCGCAAGCAGGGCGCATTGTTTCCAAACAAATTTGAGTTTGAGTTATGACGATGTTCTGATGTTGGTGTTTTCGGTTGTATATCAAGGTTGCAATCAGTAATATTTTCATTGTCGGTTAATCTAAAGATTTTATTTCATTGTTGGATGTAGTTAAGACTTCAATTATAATTTATATCAGATAATTTCTTTCTTTGTCGATTAAAGTAAAGATGTTCTTTTATTGTCGGTTATAATAAAGACTACTTTCATTGTCGGTTATAATAAAGACTACTTTCATTGTCGGTTATAATAAAGACTACTTTTATTGTCGGTTATAGTAAAGACTTCAATTATGGTTTATAGTTACGACTTCCCTTCATTGTCGGTTATACTAAAGATTTTCCAATTTAGTAACCGAAACCAGTTTGGATATTTTCCGTCATAGTGACTATTCAAGTGTGTCTTTTGTACAATTTTTGAGACTGACAGTGATAGACACTCCTGGTAACCATAAACCAGGTAATGATTGTGTAGTGTCGACTTACTTTACTATAAGTAAATCTGACCTCAAAATACCTCTTTCATATCGCTATAAACCCAGCAACAAACCATCCTCGATACTTCAAGGCTTACAATTACTGAAACGCTGGAGCATGTCAGGGCAAAATTGAAGGCACAAGCGAAACAATTTGATGTGTTCCAAGAGAAAATAACAGACAATCACAGGCTGACAAGCTTCTTCTGAAACTGAATAGAAGCGACAACCGACTTAAAATGTATCATGATATACGTTATGCTACGACGAGAGATTCATTGGATGCACGTCAAAAATAAAACCAGTCTTTTCAACAAGGTATCGTATATGGAACCTTTTGCCATGACATGTTCCAATGATGGCGATCGCAATCTCTGGAGTATCGAGGATGAAAACAAATCACAACGAATTTTTAATCAGTGAGATATTTTATCGCAGTACAACCAGGTATTATTCTGGAATTGGTGGCACAACTGACTCGTATGCTAGCACCATATGGCTGGACCAGCTAGAATGTACAGATTCCTATTACTACGGACCTCAGTGTAGAGCAAACTACTGGGGAGTCAATGACTGTTCCCATTCGGAGGATGTGTCTATAGAATGTAATTTTTACGGTAGGTGTTATCACACAAAATGTAGTAAATTGTTTTTCTCTTGTTTTCGTTCTCTCCATCTGTTAACTAATTCAATATGGACAGCATACAGAGAAACGTTTTTTGCCCATACATACAATTTCCTTTCACCAACTTTTGTCCTCGCACACATTAAACGTTTTTAGATTTATTATTTAACGTCAGTCTACCTTCAATATTCTTGCTAGTTGTTTTGCAGTACGGTTATTTTGTTTTCAATCAGCATTTCACCTTTTCTACTTTAGTTTGAACTTACAATTTGTCTCTATTAAGATGTTTTAAACGTTCG
Organism: Ylistrum balloti; assembly: GCF_031769215.1. Taxonomy (NCBI): domain Eukaryota; kingdom Metazoa; phylum Mollusca; class Bivalvia; order Pectinida; family Pectinidae; genus Ylistrum; species Ylistrum balloti. Next base: position 54,898 of record NW_026783205.1, on the reverse strand, counting down.
TTGTATCTGTTGGTATTTAGTACAGATAATTTACTAAAAAAGTCAAACTTTACAAAATTCGTATGGAATTGTTGTACATTACCTGTTAAAATGTAATATTTAACTGCATTGTAGTTACATTTGGGTTAGATGATGTAAAATGATATCACACTCGGTCATACGTGTGCGTCCTATGCTGTGAGACAAATGACAACATAGCAATATAATCATATATTGTCGTTTAAGCTAATTTTAAATGTAGTTACTTTTTCTTAAAAGGTACCGATATCACCACGGGTAAGTTATTTGAACTATCCTCTTATATTAGCAAATTATGATACAGCGAACATTTCAAAAATAGCATCATAAACTACACAAACAAAGACAACTTTTGAAAAACCGACATAATAACAATTACGGTAAATGTTCTTTCTTACTGACCGTTGCCGAATGTTCATTACTTTGTTACATCCCAGAAATTATCTCCCTTGTTATGTGTTATTCCATTCATACTTTGTGCTATAAACTATGGTAAGTACTATTTTTATTAACTCCAAACAATTGTTTATTACACTGTTTATTGTTAGAAATTACCTCCCTTTGATATCATTGTTGTGCATACTTCTTTCTTCAGAAGTGACCACATTCGATTACTGGTCTTCGTCCCTTGGAGGATCGATGATAGTTGGTAAGATATATTACGTGATGGTTATTTCTGTTGCATATATCAAAGTAAAGATAATTTGATTCTATCAATTAGGGTTTCAGCGCATCACGAGGGTTCACTTTAAATGGAGTCGTGATGGCAAACACCCAAGAAACTATTTATTGTTATCAATTTACTCTACAATAAGACAAGATAAGAAAATAGGTATCCGATTTAAGTCTGTTGTTTCGCGTCTATTTTCTTTTCTCGTATTTTGTCAAATTAGGTCAAGGTATAAATTTTCGACTGTATGGAAACCTGCTCGAGGTGTACCACGATGGGAGATGGGGAACCGTATGTGATGACGGTTTCAATGAAAAAACAACTCGCGGAATTTGTTATCTAATCTATGGAGAATGGCCTAGGTGAGTATCAGCAGGTCCATACACTTACATGGGTGTAAATTCATGAGCGGAAGATATTTTGATATTAATATGCAATGCATGACCACACTAATTAAATCTGGTGTTTTATCAAAGTAGGTCAAAGGTCACATTTTACATATACTTCACGCTATTATGAAATTGTTTGATATATTGAAATTACAAAATTTATTTAGTTATGGAGCTGCTGCACCTACCCGTCTAGACATTTCTTTCGATCAGTTTGGATTATCCTCAGTCGCTTTCTAGGTTTCAAAATTTAGGCCCTGACATTACTGAAAAGTCGTAGATGGACAAAGCTGCTTATTTTATTGTTTGGCTCTACTGTATCTATCTCTATATTTTTACACGGTGCTGTTCACTTGTGTGTTGTTTGTACAATCATTAAACACGATCTCACACGCATTGCCTTTAAATATACACCACTTTCATTCCAAAGTCTTAATTTCATTATTCCCTACCCTGCATACGCTATCGCCTTCGACACCACAGTGAAATTTTGAGTTTTTATGCACTTTTCGCTTAGTCACGTGTCTGGGATATGGAACAACATTAACACCAACACCGTTAATCCCATTGTGTAATCTCTAAACGGCAAACATGTGATACAATCATTTGTATCTCGGGAAGGAGCATTGATTAAACCATTCAAAAAGTTCTTACCTTCTGACTTATTTTCATGACTCGATTTAAAAGGAAAACAAGAAAAGAAAATTATGAAATGTTACCGCAATATCTGATTGAAAAAGAGGGATTTCGTGAATATGTCATTGCAATTATACACGTGGACACTGTATTTCTGATTGTTGATATATTCTTTGTCTTGACGTTTGCTTTAATTTCCATATACGATAAATCAAAAGTTGCACTATTAATTAAGTAGACGTTAATGTTATTATTAATCAGAGGGAAGGGGAATCTTTTTTGTTATTCATACATGTACACGTGTCTATAACAAAGGTCAAAGCAACTACAAAATGTTTTCAGTTATAGAAATTATCCAAAATTCGTTCCAAAAAGGCACGAGAATGTTTTATGGATACTAGAAATGTGCTGTAAATTCAAGTGAACGGAATCAAGCTGTGGTACAGATTTATCACATTGTTCTCAAGATATCCACTTCTATGAGCACATATTAACATCAAGGAGACAGGCCGATGCGCTTTCGGAAAGAAAATCACATCACCTACGGCTTTAATGTTGTTAAAAGTTAAAGACACACTGTGTTATTGTTGGTATATACGATGGGCGTAATCAAGCTATCTTGTTATGTAAAGATGAGGTGTTATCAATATATCTGAAAGTGAATGTAAACGACTTTGCAATGCATATTTCAGCTGTTTTAAGAAAAGGTCTTTGATAAATTCAGCCTCGTATGAAAACCAAATCAAAATCAGTCTGCCAACCGAAGGTCAGTTTGTTACCAGTATATATTAGTCTTTTAGAAGATCTTACCACCAAACTCGACGAAGATGCTCTCAATCAGAAACTCTAAAAAAATTATGATTTCTTTTCCGGCTTCTTTGATTTGGACATTTTCCCCCCACGAAATATGCTATAGCACTGCTCACAACCATATATTTGTACTGTAATTCATCTTTCTGTCAACAGCAAGCTCTCATAACAGTGCAAGGAAGGCGTTCTCTTAGTTATGAATTGGGGTATGGTGGTGTATAGAGTGGAAATTCAAATGTTCTTATAGGAAAATAGTCTTTAAAATAGGGTGTTGAAGATTCGTAAAAAAACTCTTTTGAGTTCTTTAAAATCCACATATAATCCACATGTCATTAGACGACGTTGGATTATTTAAACATTGCAACCTTAGATCACGTGCGTACCTGAAGATGTCACTGGATGTTTTCATAAAAATGCCCACCACACTGAAAATAAAACTGTTAATTATTTCCGATATTTTATCCACAGTTCCGTGAGTTATTACTCCGGATCTAGAGGCACAACTGTCTCATATGCTAGCACCATATGGCTGGACCAGCTAGAATGTACAGATTCCTATTACTACGGACCTCAGTGTAGAGCAAACTACTGGGGAGTCAATGACTGTTCCCATTCGGAGGATGTGTCTATAGAATGTACTTTTCCTTACCAGTACGGTAAGTGCTTTTGATATTCTTTGATATTGTTAAAGTTATGCCACTTTCATTCTTTGAAATCGTTTCTTTGTTTTGTTGTAAACAACTAAATGAGTCAATAACTGATCACACAATGTGGATATGTCCATGGAATGTATTTTTCATACCAGTAAGGTATTATATTCGTACATGTTTAGCATCATTATTAATATCGTTTTGAAATTATCTTCCTTGCTATGTGCTATTTCCTGCGGTGACGCTTCCTGTCATGACGTAAAGTGGCGTGTATTGTTTTTCAGACAAACACATTTATTTTCTGAACAGGTTATATTTGATATACACAATGAAAAATGTGGCACGATATATTGCTATGAGACTGCGTATTGAGAAGACGTTGAAAACGCTCAAAATAAAGAAATGTTGAAGTTATCTTCCTGTGACAATATTTATGTACATGATTATTTTTTCAGAAACTACATTATTCTACAACCAGCTGACGACTGCACGAGGAGCAATGGCAATCGGTAAGACACATCACATGATGGACATTTTACTTCCGTTCGCTCAGGTAAAGGGAATTTAATCATATAAATGCCAGTCTTGTTTTTATTTTTATGATAAAAGAAAATTAGACAAGGCACATCCCATTTCAAAGTCGGTTGTGTTGTTATGCATCATTTGTTTTCGTTTACCATACCAGCTCAAGGCACAAATTTCCGATTAAATGGACACTTGCTCGAAGTATACCACAACGGGAGATGGGGGACTGTTTGTGATGACGATTTCAATACCAGAACAACTCGTGGGATTTGTTACCTTATTTACGGAGTGTGGCCTAGGTGAGTATCAGCAGTCAATATTCCCAATATCTCGTTATTCAGGCAAAATGTCACCAACTTACAGATAAACACTCAGGATTTTGAGAGATGCATGTTCATCTCTCTACGAGAACACCTGTACCTTTTTCATGAGTCTCCGTGTGAATCGTTCCTTTGTTTAATTTTTACCCTCGATCAAAAGATCAGGGACATGTTGTTTTTATGCTGTCTGTTTGCCTCTTGTCAACTTTAACCTTTCATTAAGAGGTGGGGGCTTTCATATTTGGTATATGCGTTTTTGGGCAACATGCAGACTAATGTTTTAGGTGAAGTTTATTTGTAATAAAAAGATCACTATAATTTTGAAGGCATAGTTGTTTCACGAAGTTTGCATGTACTCAGTACGGTAAAGTTTTGATTTTCCTATTTTGTCGCAAGCAGGGCGCATTGTTTCCAAACAAATTTGAGTTCGAGTTATGACGATGTTCTGATGTTGGTGTTTTCGGTTGTATATCAAGGTTGCAATCAGTAATATTTTCATTGTCGGTTAATCTAAAGATTTTATTTCATTGTTGGATGTAGTAAAGACTTCAATTATAATTTATATCAGAGAATTTCTTTCTTTGTCGATTAAAGTAAAGATGTTCTTTTATTGTCGGTTATAATAAAGACTACTTTCATTGTCGGTTATAATAAAGACTACTTTCATTGTCGGTTATAATAAAGACTACTTTCATTGTCGGTTATAATAAAGACTACTTTTATTGTCGGTTATAATAAAGACTACTTTCATTGTCGGTTATAGTAAAGACTTCAATTATGGTTTATAGTTACGACTTCCCTTCATTGTCGGTTAAACTAAAGATTTTCCAATTTAGTAACCGAAACCAGTTTGGATATTTTCCGTCATAGTGACTATTCAAGTGTGTCTTTTGTACAATTTTTGAGACTGACAGTGATAGACACTCCTGGTAACCATAAACCAGGTAATGATTGTGTAGTGTCGACTTACTTTACTATAAGTAAATCTGACCTCAAAATACCTCTTTCATATCGCTATAAACCCAGCAACAAACCATCCTCGATACTTCAAGGCTTACAATTACTGAAACGCTGGAGCATGTCAGGGCAAAATTGTGTTGATGTGTTCCAAGAGAAAATAACAGACAATCACAGGCTGACAAGCTCCTTCTGAAACTGAATAGAAGCGACAACCGACTTAAAATGTATCATGATATACGTTATGCTACGACGAGAGATTCATTGGATGCACGTCAAAAATAAAACCAGTCTTTTCAACAAGGTATCGTATATGGAACCTTTTGCCATGACATGTTCCAATGATGGCGATCGCAATCTCTGGAGTATCGAGGATGAAAACAAATCACAACGAATTTTTAATCAGTGAGATATTTTATCGCAGTACAACCAGGTATTATTCTGGAATTGGTGGCACAACTGACTCATATGCTAGCACCATATGGCTGGACCAGCTAGAATGTACAGATTCCTATTACTACGGACCTCAGTGTAGAGCAAACTACTGGGGAGTCAATGACTGTTCCCATTCGGAGGATGTGTCTATAGAATGTAATTTTTACGGTAGGTGTTATCATACAAAATGTAGTAAATTGTTTTTCTCTTGTTTTCGTTCTCTCCATCTGTTAACTAATTCAATATGGACAGCATACAGAGAAACGTTTTTTGCCCATACATACAATTTCCTTTCACCAACTTTTGTCCTCGCACACATTAAACGTTTTTAGGTTTATTATTTAACTTCAGTCTACCTTCAATATTCTTGCTAGTTGTTTTGCAGTACGGTTATTTTGTTTTCAATCAGCATTTCACCTTTTCTACTTTAGTTTGAACTTACAATTTGTCTCTATTAAGATGTTTTAAACGTTCGTTGTATTTGTTGGTATTCAGTACAGATAATTTACTAAAAAAAAGTCAAATTTTACAAAATTCGTATGGAATTGTTGTACATTACCTGTTAAAATGTAATATTTAACTGCATTGTAGTTACATTTGGGTTAGATGATGTAAAATGATATCACACTCGGTCATACTATACTACAATGAGCTTACCGGTTCTTGTGCGTCCTATGCTGTGAGACAAATGACAACATAGCAATATAATCATATATTGTCGTTTAAGCTAATTTTAAATGTAGTTACTTTTTTCTTAAAAGGTACCGATATCACCACGGGTAAGTTATTTGAACTATCCTCTTATGTTCATGACACCTTAACACCAGTTCGCGGGATGTTTGTTGTCGTTGTTTTCCTGGTTTCTATCAATACGTTGACTCGCATTATAAATAAATAAACATTAACATCTATATTGATATATTTTAAAATCAACTTTCCACAAAACATTATTAGTAAAGATGTAAACGTCATCAATGTTATATCTAACACTTTTTTACCGGCGTTCCCTTCTAAGCTTTTAACATATTGATCTCATCGATAAATCGTCGTTTTCTTCGAGCGATATAACCTTAATATTCGGTTGTTTATTCTCGTTAGCATTCCTTGCGTTTCTGTTGTCGTTTATCGTGTTCTCATTTGGAAACGTGACCTTACTTTCTTAAATTGACCAACGAATTGACATTTAGTTTATTGTTTGTCTCTACTCTATCTCACTCTAAATTATGAAAATGTGTTATACAGTCTTTTGTACAATCTTTGACACATGCAAATTATTGTTAATGCAAGTAAGTGATATTACGCTCTCAACTGGAACAATGTCAAACGCAACGAAACCGTAATAATAAATTATTCACTAACTTCGATGATATGATATTTGCTATGGAGTGGATATGATGTGATAAGCTATTAAAGAAACAGTACCACATTTTATTCAATAGATCAACTGGAAAAAAATAGTATTTTTTTATTATCCGTACCTTTTAATTTATTCATTTATTATATATTTGATTGCAGTAAACACTGTTCTCTTCTTTTTCTATTTCGATTTTTGCTCTCAAGCATTGTTCAGGAATCTTTCTTTTATCAAATGATCGCCAATTCTTCTTCAATATATACTGATAATGGCGGTTTAATTATTTCTCTACTATAACACTTGTAGTTTGTCTTGAATTAGGAATTAACTTTTTAACTTTTAAAAAATGAATCTTTATTGTTTAGCATGTATTTGGCATTGTTTTGCAAATCACTTTTCAGAGATCCCGAGCACCGTTATGAGTTCTGCCGCTTCACACTATTCTTCTGGTAAGATTAAAAGATAATATGAAACAAGATTACAAACATTTTAGTTTATGAAAAAGAAAAGAAAAAAATATTCCTTCTTGTATTTGTTCAGTAATGAAGTGGAGTTCTGATAGGTTTGATATTGATGCAGAAATTATCTTAATCTCCTTCTTAGTGCCACGATTTGATAGTTTTACCTCGGCAGTAGCTATTCTTTATCATTAATATTAAATGCCATCGGTACTTTTCTTATACTGATATATATTCATATTTTTGAATATAAAACCAAGCCGTTTAACAGATAGAAATATGTCACTTTCTTATTAATGAAAAACGTTTCCGTGTATATTTAGATCAGCAAGGTAACTTGTCAAGTCCCTGATGGACTTGAAATTATATCTACATCCTGTCGAAAATGAAGTATTGGATTAAAATTTCAAATCAATACAATCTAGTTTCCATCTGACTTGGAAAGCTTAAAATGTATTTGAGAATTTCTAGAAATTTCAAGTTGTTTGCAAAAACAAAAAAATATTTGTTAATGACACTAATAAATTCATTAAATAACCAATTTGGTCGAATGGGGAAAATCAATTTGTGTTTTAGATATGTATGTCAGCGCTATATCAGTTGGCTGTTATCCAGACGCTTGGAATATAATGATATATTTACCCGAACTTTACAAACGTCATAGTGATTTTGATCCGTCGGATATTTACCTTGGTCGTCCTGGTTGCCAGGGTTACCGAGTCGGTAATTATCTACGAATCGACCAACAGTACAGCAACTGCCAAACCCATCATTTCGTAAGTAATGTAACATTTTGGAATTGAAGACCACAGTTTTAATGACTAGGTCATGTAACAAACATCTAAACAAAACATTTGTACTAGTTAAAAGTCACGTATTCAGTAAATATAGGCAGACAACGAAGACAGTGATAGGGTTGTTCAACGTACATGTACATAGGTATAGGTGTTTTAAAAAAGTCGTTATGATAATAGAAAAAATAAATGTAAAAAAAAAAAAAAAAAAAATACGTGTCACCGAACTTTTCTTTGCAGACCACATCCAACAGAGTTGAGTATACCAATACCCTGGTGTATGCTTACAGAGATGCTAATTATAAATTCATCATTAGAGAGTATCGCTTCAAGATTGATGTTGAATGTGACATGTCGACGCATGAAACGGTATCGCAGCACTTCATACAAACGCATAACCAAGCGCGCACTCACAGAAATAACCCACATATTTCCAGCACAGGACATTACAATATTCATATGGCATTCTATAGGTAAGAAAGGTGCATGTGATTTCCGTAATAATTATTTTCCTGATTATCTCCCTTGAAATTATGAAGTTATAATTAGGATAAGATCTGAAAAAAGATAATCGCGTATTCTTTCCAAATTGATAAATAACAGATGATGATATTGTGTGGATCAGTTTATATACTGGTAATGAACTTGTGCTGATATACAGATACATTTCAATAGAACGTCTCAAAGCGACGATAAATAAGTGTATGCTTATCTAATCCGTATTCGTCAAATTTTTTTTTGTTTGCTTTGGTCTAATTGAAGGAGTCGTTGAAACATTGAAAAAAGTTATTGTGGCATTTATCGTCGTTATAAATGAAAGAACTTGTGATCAAATACATTTCCCACTTTTAAATTTTACACCAGTATAATGTATAATTTATTTGTGATAATTAAAGACACTGTATATCAATATTTTCATGTCATAATTATAGACACAATCATACATCTAGAAATATTTATATTAACATGATAGACACTATCCAATATTTCAAAATCTTTATGTAAAACGAAAAACACTGCAAACAAATCAAGTGATATCGATATATTTGCTTTAGTTACAAATATAATCACTCACCTTTACATAACATTTTGATATTTCAATAAATATATTATCATATATCTAGATATCTTAATGCTATAATGACACTATCAGATATCTCGATACCTTAATGCTATAATGACACTATCAGATATCTCGATATCTTAATGCTATAATGACACTATCAGATATCTCGATATCTTAATGCTATAATGACACTATCAGATATCTCGATACCTTAATGCTATAATGACACTATCAGATATCTCGATATCTTAATGCTATGACACTATCAGATATCTCGATACCTTAATGTTATAATGACACTATCAGATATCTCGATACCTTAATGCTATAATGACACTATCAGATATCTCGATACCTTAATGCTATAATGACACTATCAGATATCTCGATATCTTAATGCTATAATGACACTATCAGATATCTCGATACCTTAATGCTATAATGACACTATCAGATATCTCGATACCTTAATGCTATAATGACACTATCAGATATCTCGATACCTTAATGCTATAATGACACTATCAGATATCTCGATATCTTAATGCTATAATGACACTATCAAATATCTCGATACCTTAATGCTATAATGACACTATCAGATATCTCAATACCTTATGTTTAGCTAAAGACACAATTATATATCTCGAAGCTTTTATGTTATAGGTATAGACACTATCATATATGTCGAATTCGCTATAACTAAATATAGTATTAGATATCTCGCTATCTTCGTGTTATGGCAAATTATTTAATTTGATCAGGCACGTCATTCTTTTTTATATTAACTAAAAACAGTATCAGATATCTCGATATCGTTACGTTTTAACTAAAGATATAATCGGTTATTTCGATATCGGTATGCTTTAACTAAAGATATAATCGGTTATTTCGATATCGGTATGCTTTAACTAAAGATATAATCGGTTATTTCGATATCGTTACGTTTTAACTAAAGATATAATCGGTTATTTCGATATCGGTATGCTTTCTCAGGGACTCTGGCTATCAACAGCAAATGTACGGAAATCCTCTGACTGTTGGTATCGGGGAAGACATCTACGTCAGTGTGACGACACCTCTTTCTGACTATGACGTCAAAATGAGAGTCGAGTCTTGCTATACTCTCCCATCGAGGGGTGCTGGGAACCATCTCAAATACTACCTTATACAGAACGGGTTTGTTAGATATCTACTTACGTCGCTCTGTTTTCTTTGTTCTTGTGTAATTATGGGATAAACTTTCTACATATGATTTATCGCTACATGTTTTTGCATGCCTATGTGACGTCATATTTCCATAGAAAGTCAATAAATAACATGAATATTTTAAAATTGTCGACTAATGAGAGCAGGAAAATATCAAACTGATGTTGATATAAAATTTAAGATTTCAGTTTAATGTATCCTTAAAAAAATTGTTAGTTGATTTAATCAAAAGTTGAAAGAATGCTGGAAAGTAACTTTTGTTGGGTGAAGTTAATATCCAAATGTTCCAAGTAAACTTTTAGTAAATGTGTAAATCGGTAAGAAATAGTATATTTACATCAAATCAAATGTTTCCCTTTACAGATGTAACAGTGACGTCAATACCCACGTCATATATTTATCATCTCACGAGACAAGGTTCGTCTTCCGTGACTTTGAATATTCCACCAATCAGGATAATCTATACTTATTCTGCACGGCTACATTCTGTAACGTGACTGACTATTCCTCAGTATGTGACCAATCCTGTCACCAGGTCAAAAGACGGTCCGTCCAATCAGCATCCGAGACATTGCTAAGACGAGCACAAACCTCTGATGTTTTACGTCTGTCAAAAGGTACGTGTTAAGATAGATAAATGATTACACTCAATAACATATACAAAACAATTAGATAAATACACACATCAAAAAGAAAATAAATAAACTTCCAGCATTTCCAATATGTTTCATTAAAATTTATTATCTTAACCTTGAAATGTTCATAGTTGCAACGCCTATTTAAGACTTAACATTTGCTGGTAAATAATATTTATCTAACTTCTTTGTCGTATCCATTTTTATGATGAAAGTAAAATAACCTGCACACGTTGTCAAGTAACGGAAATACATAAATCGATATATTATGACTTCGAATGATGCAAGTGGTTATTTAAAGATTACTTATATCATACTCACTGGTAAAACGATAACTTCATATTACTAAAAAGTCTTATTCACTATGGCATTGTTAACATGGTATACCTTGACTTCGATTCAGGTCGCTTAAGACGTGATGTAGGAGTAAAAGGTGAGAGCAAAACATCCGGTCATGCGCAGTACATCAGTATAGACGACCATCTATTTATTGCCGTGATCGTCAGTGCAGTGGGAATATCAGTGATCGCAGTGTTTGTAGCTATTCGCCGATACAGGAAACCGAGATCAAAACTCGTCGAAACCATTTAATTTCCTGAACAGTATGTTGTTGATAGTATATCAATTACAGGCGATCAAAGGCTTATACATTTTTTTTTCTTTTAAATTTACATGCTATATAGTGTTCCGATTCTCAAACCTCGGTTGTAAATGTAAACATAGATTGAAGCAAACAAAATGAAGATTTCTTTTGTAAGCATATTACATTAAATTATCCAATGACATATTATGCAATATCGGAAAATGCAGGATTCCTCATACGTTTTTCCTTTTTACAAAGAAACTGTTATTTTCTACGATTATATTTGAAGTCTTCTGTTCTGCGTCATCATTAAAGTAACCTATTACATTGAACAGGAAAACTTGTGATTTGTGTCTGAGTTAAAGCTATATGCTACCTTGCATATTTGCTTGTAATTTGTGATTAAATTGTCGTGGCGAGTCGAACATGTCGTTCAAACACTGTTCTCCCCGATGAGAATTTTGAAAACTTAGCAAATATGGGAATTGACTTACAATTCATAATGCCCGTTGAAAAAAAAAAAAAAAAAAAGAAACAAAAAAACACTCAAACACACAAACACAAACACACACCCCCTCACAAAATCAGACATCTGAAAGAACCGGGGTTGTTTATTGGTAACATAACCTTCAATGCCGTAATAAACTTTCATTTCCATGAAAGTCAGCAAACGATGCAAGCAAATAACTTTGGTGTAAAGCATTCTTGTGAGAAGAATAGCAAATTTTGTATAAATGGAGGGTCGTCGCCGCCTTACGCCTTAGGAGTAGGACCAAACAGGACATTGTACATTAAAGTTTACATAATCAATTTTGGTTTATTTTTACGATAAGACTATTTCATATGCGTGTATGTAGGATATGGATATTCCACACGAGGGTTTTACCATATTTTGTAACCCCGAGGGTGGAATATCCCTATCCTACATACACACATAATGAAAGAATCTTTTTCTCTCATATCTTTACCAAAATTTTGGGAAAAGGACAGTCGGTCGGCCATTATCTTCATTTTTTTCATTTTTTTAATCCGAGGTTTTTATAAACAACGAGCTGGATATTCTTAACAATCATACCCATATTTTGCAAACTTTCAGTTTACTGTCAAATTTCAAACCATTTTTCGGTATATTGCTGGATAGATATATTATTCGCTTATGAAAAAAAAAAAAAAATGATCTCTGTGTGATTATATAGTATGTGTAAGTAAACATCCGCGAAAATAAATTGTTCCGTCAAATACTTCAAAGAAATAAACAAGGAACGGATTTTTGTAATTCAACATATAGTTTTATCATCAAAATCACATATTCGATCATTTTAAGAAATATATCAATGTATCTTTTCACTGTTTTAACATTTTCTCAAAATATATAAATTCAAGGCGTGACGTCACACGATCTCCTATTCCGAGTCGCTGTCGCTCTCGATCACTATGATTCGACGACGTTTGGGTGGTGGAACATTTGTGGTGATATTTACGGTGATTTGGCAATTTTCAATGTGTTTATTATAACCATACTGTACATCCTAGTTATAGCTTTTGGTTTATTATAACCATAGTGTACTTCTGTTTATTATAACCATAGTGTACATCCTAGTTGTAGCTTTTGGTTTATTATAACCATAGTGTACATCCTAGTTGTAGCTTTTGGTTTATTATAACCATAGTGTACATCCTAGTTGTAGCTTTTGGTTTATTATAACCATAGTGTACATCCTAGTTGTAGCTTTTGGTTTATTATAACCATAGTGTACATCCTAGTTGTAGCTTTCTGTTTATTATAACCATAGTGTACATCCTAGTTATAGCTTTTGGTTTATTATAACCATAGTGTACATCCTAGTTGTAGCTTTTGGTTTATTATAACCATAGTGTACATCCTAGTTGTAGCTTTTGGTTTATTATAACCATAGTGTACATCCTAGTTATAGCTTTTGGTTTATTATAACCATAGTGTACATCCTAGTTGTAGCTTTTGGTTTATTATAACCATAGTGTACATCCTAGTTGTAGCTTTTGGTTTATTATAACCATAGTGTACATCCTAGTTGTAGCTTTCTGTTTATTATAACCATAGTGTACATCCTAGTTGTAGCTTTCTGTTTATTATAACCATAGTGTACATCCTAGTTGTAGCTTTTGGTTTATTATAACCATAGTGTACATCCTAGTTGTAGCTTTCTATTTATTATAACCATAGTGTACATCCTAGTTGTAGCTTTCTGTTTATTATAACCATAGTGTACATCCTAGTTGTAGCTTTCTGTTTATTATAACCATAGTGTACATCCTAGTTGTAGCTTTTGGTTTATTATAACCATAGTGTACATCCTAGTGGTAGCTTTCGGTTTATTATAACCATAGTGTACATCCTAGTTGTAGCTTTCTGTTTATCATAACCATAGTGTACATCCTAGTGGTAGTTTTTGGTTTATTATAACCATAGTGTACATCCTAGTTGTAGCTTTTGGTTTATCATAACCATAGTGTACATCCTAGTGGTAGCTATTGGTTTATTATAACCATAGTGTACATCCTAGTTGTAGCTTTTGGTTTATTATAACCATAGTGTACATCCTAGTGGTAGCTTTTGGTTTATTATAACCATAGTGTACATCCTAGTTGTAGCTTTTGGTTTATCATAACCATAGTGTACATCCTAGTGGTAGCTATTGGTTTATTATAACCATAGTGTACATCCTAGTTGTAGTATACTTAGGTTCAGGTATTGCACACCTACGTTGAAACAATACGAATTAAACCTAGTTTTAAATGAAAAGTTCCTTTGTACATCTGTATTAAGCCTAGCTTTAGATAGAAGCATATGAATATGAATGACGCTTCTGTGTTTTGTCGCTCAAAAAACAAGTGGGATATATTCAGGTTTCATTGGGAAATGATTATAGATCAGGATATAAATCATTAGCTATTTTTATATATAGCAAAACAGATCCTTTATAATACCAATATTTTACAATTAACTATTACGAAAATAGTCTGGGCTTGTTGATATTCAACGGTGACAAGGCGATGTGAACGTACAAATGAACGTGTGTAATGTTTTAACAAGGCTTGATAGCTTTATTGCAAGCGGTAGATATGAACGAACTTTGACCAGAAATTAGTCAGTAAGGAGTCTATAACTAAGAGAGTAAAGACAACAGATATAATTCTCCGTGCCAAGTAAATATAGAAAAAAAAAGAGAAAAAACTCCGGAAAACACATGATGTAAAACATAAGCGCTTGAATTAAACATATCATTGTCAATTGTTTACAAAAGGATCGGGCACAAGTTATTTCAACCTATAGTTGCCCTTTCCTCAATACATTACAAACCAAAAACATCACTATATAAAGTCATCAATAATTTACATTAATATTGGCTAATATATTTTTAGAGAGAGAGAGAGAGAGAGAGAGAGAGAGAGAGAGAGAGAGAGAGAGAGAGAGAGAGAGAGAGAGAGAGAGAGAGAGAGAGAGAGAGAGAGAGAGAGAGAACCTCAAAGAATTACTGTATTTATTCTGAACATGCGTCTCCCTCCTCACCATGTCCCACCACATACACATAACGAACGTCGAAGAATTCCTGTGTTTATCCTGAACATGCATCTCCCTCCTCACCATGTCCCACCACATACACATAACGAACGTCGAAGAATTACTGTGTTTATCCTGAACATGCATCTCCCTCCTCACCATGCCCCACCACATACACATAAAGAACCTAAAAGAATTACTGTGTTTATCCTGAACATACATCTCCCTCCTCACCATGCTCTACCACATACACATAACGAACGTCGAAGAATTATTGTGTTTATCCTGAACATGCGTCTCCCTCCTCACCATGCTCCACCACATACACATAACGAACCTCGAAGAATTATTGTGTTTATTCTGAACATGCATCTCCCTCCTCACCATGCTCCATCACATACACATAAAGAACCTAAAAGAATTACTGTGTTTATCCTGAACATGCATCTCCCTCCTCACCATGCTCCACCACATACACATAACGAACCTCGAAGAATTCCTGTGTTTATTCTGAACATGCATCTCCCTCCTCACCATGCTCCATCACATACACATAACGAACCTCAAATAATTACTGTATTTATTCTGAACATGCGTCTCCCTCCTCACCATGCTCCATCACATACACATAAAGAACCTCAAATAATTACTGTATTTATTCTGAACATGCATCTCCCTCCTCACCATGCCCCACCACATACACATAAAGAACCTCAAATAATTACTGTATTTATTCTGAACATGCGTCTCCCTCCTCACCATGCTCCATCACATACACATAAAGAACCTCAAATAATTACTGTATTTATTCTGAACATGCGTCTCCCTCCTCACCATGCTCCATCACATACACATAACGAACCTCAAAGAATTATTGTGTTTATTCTGAACATGCGTCTCCCTCCTCACCATGCTCCACCACATACACATAACGAACCTCGAAGAATTATTGTGTTTATCCTGAACATACATCTCCCTCCTCACCATGCTCTACCACATACACATAACGAACCTCAAAGAATTACTGCGTTTATCCTGAACATACATCTCCCTCCTCACCATGCTCCATCACATACACATAACGAACCTCGAAGAATTCCTGTGTTTATTCTGAACATGCATCTCCCTCCTCACCATGCTCCACCACATACACATAACGAACCTCGAAGAATTACTGTGTTTATCCTGAACATGCATCTCCCTCCTCACCATGCTCCACCACATACACATAACGAACCTCGAAGAATTACTGTGTTTATTCTGAACATGCATCTCCCTCCTCACCATGCTCTACCACATACACATAAAGAACCTCAAAGAATTATTGTGTTTATTCTGAACATGCATCTCCCTCCTCACCATGCTCCATCACATACACATAACGAACCTCGAAGAATTATTGTGTTTATTCTGAACATGCATCTCCCTCCTCACCATGCTCCACCACATACACATAACGAACCTCGACCACATACACATAACGAACCTCGAAGAATTCCATGCTCCACCACATGTGAATTATTGTGTTTATGTGTTTATTCTGAACATGCATCTCCCTCCTCACCATGCTCCATCACATACACATAAAGAACCTAAAAGAATTACTGTGTTTATCCTGAACATGCATCTCCCTCCTCACCATGCTCCATCACATACACATAACGAACCTCGAAGAATTCCTGTGTTTATTCTGAACATGCATCTCCCTCCTCACCATGCTCCACCACATACACATAACGAACGTCGAAGAATTACTGTGTTTATCCTGAACATGCGTCTCCCTCCTCACCATGCTCCACCACATACACATAACGAACCTCGAAGAATTATTGTGTTTATTCTGAACATGCATCTCCCTCCTCACCATGCTCCATCACATACACATAACGAACCTCAAAGAATTATTGTGTTTATTCTGAACATGCGTCTCCCTCCTCACCATGCTCCACCACATACACATAACGAACCTCGAAGAATTATTGTGTTTATCCTGAACATGCGTCTCCCTCCTCACCATGCTCCACCACATACACATAACGAACCTCGAAGAATTATTGTGTTTATTCTGAACATGCGTCTCCCTCCTCACCATGCTCCACCACATACACATAACGAACCTCGAAGAATTATTGTGTTTATTCTGAACATGCGTCTCCCTCCTCACCATGCTCCACCACATACACATAACGAACCTCGAAGAATTATTGTGTTTATTCTGAACATGCGTCTCCCTCCTCACCATGCTCCACCACATACACATAACGAACCTCGAAGAATTACTGTGTTTATCCTGAACATACATCTCCCTCCTCACCATGCTCCACCACATACACATAACGAACCTCGAAGAATTATTGTGTTTATTCTGAACATACATCTCCCTCCTCACCATGCTCCACCACATACACATAACGAACCTCGAAGAATTATTGTGTTTATTCTGAACATGCACCTCTCGCTTGGTTAAAACGTTCTCCGAATACAAGGGTATAGTAAGTACGACACAAACAGTGAATACACAAACTACAGACCGGTTGTTTATACCGGCACAACTACCTTCAGACGTAAACAAATATACGTTCCCTAAAGGTCAAGGACATATCAGCCACAAGTACACGCAATACCCGTAGTTTATTTACAAGTATGTATATATATATCGTCAGCCAGGAGTCAAAACCTCGTAACTCTGAATTTTGACCAAAGTAGGATTTTAACAAGATGGCAATATACCTGCTGTTATATTTCTTGTCAAAAAAGCTTGTGTCTCAATACAATCAGAAGACTGCAAGTTCCTAAAGGCAAAACCATGTATCTTGACTTAAGAGATTTTGACAGTATATTATTATGATGCTGAAAAGTCCAGAGGTGGCATTGAGTAGAACACGTGGAAGAGAATCGTGATATGTAAGTATTTTATTTTACCTTATATCAGAGTAATTACTACTCAAATTAGTTTATAGGTGGTTACCTGTGCTACAATGTAGTTTATTTTGCCGTTCTTGTTGGAAACGCTACTTTTTCCATCGCTGAAGTACCGGTGGTATGACCTTACTGACATGAATATCACAATTAACCTTATTGTTCAATCATAAATTTTGTTTTTGGATAGATTTTATCTAAATAACAAGGGATGTTATATAAGAAATTTAATTGATGAAACCGTCTAATATTTCATATTTTGGAGTTTAAAAGTGTTACGTGTTTTTGTGTTTGATTTAGATGGTTTCGTGCCCAGGAGATACTAGCTTTTGTTATCACCGACAATTAAGCTATGGAGTTAAATCACAGGTTTACAATGTTGCAACTATGGCTATACTGGATTTATCTATAGACTTAACTGAAAATCATACACTAGCTATAACATTTTCGTCTATAAAGTGAGTTTTTCAATAACTTTAGTAAATTATATCAATAATTCAATCGCCTGTCAAATTAATCAGTCCTGAAGTTCTAATTACCCTAGTACAATGTACATGTGTCTGTAATACATTAATCACTTACAAAATCAGTCTCATGATTACCAAATTGAATATATATAATTCCAAATATTGCAGTCCAATTAGTTGGCAGTGTAAAAGTTCAAAGTGAGATGCTACAGTAATTTTATTCATTGTAGGTCCGACCCTGAAGGTTCTGTAGAGGACTATGATGTGATATGGACATGTTTTGAATGTAATGAAACGCCAATAGATGCTGACAACTTTTTTATGTTGATGGGACCGAATGGTTACGTTGCTATTACTGCGATAGACATTTTCATTTGAAATGTATTGATAACTTCCCTTCTGACGCGGAAATAGAAGATATTGAAAGTGATTACTACACGTGTTCACATTGTGGGTGGTTCATGAGACCAAGACCGAAAGTATGACTTCTAATTCTAATTCATATGAATGGCTTAGGAACAGTGACACAATACAAGTTACTTCAGACACACGGAACATTTCTCAAATACTTAGAAGGAGAGAATTAGTACAATACTCATCAGTGTGTAAACAATATAATTTTATTTCACATTGCTATCATAGCTTTTTCCCACAAACAACTCCACGCTACATAGTAATAGAATACAAGGGAAACGGAGAATATAAGACATTGGAGTTTAATTTTCATCCAAATTGTAAGAATGGCTGCTAAAGATTTCAAACATTTTACACTTTCAAGAGGTCAGATTTGTCTACAACTTGCATTGAATAAGATTACCAGTCTTAGCAACATAAATCTACATGTTTGCTTAATGAATTATCTGAGCTTGAGGAATATCTTGAGGATTCAGATGCAGATCCTGACTGGGCTCCGCCAAAGTCCTCAGAAGAAACTGTAGAAGATATTGATATAGCATGTCATGAGGATGAATCAAGTCTCAGCGAACTTGAAGAGAACATAAGTACGGGACCAACAAAGTCTAAAAAGGCCAAAAAGGGGAGAAGTAATCCAAAACAATGGAAACGCAATATAAACAAAGCATCTAGAATGAAGGGATAATCGTATAAAAGCGTACGAAAAACAGTGGATGGACAATACACAGAAATTGACAGAGAACCAAGACATATGGGCCCTCGTTGCTGTTCCAACCTCTGTCTGAGGAGCAAAATTAGACATTGCTCAGAATTTTCAAATGAAACCAGGCAAGAAATATTTCCAGCTTCTGGGACATGGATTGGTCTAAAAAAAGATGTACGTTTCTACAATGGTGGATTCCATAAAGACAAAGGAACAAACAACAGAACAGGGGAACTCTAGAAGGAAACAAAGTGATGCGTATCACTTGAAGAAAAGTGATGGTCGTTTTAAGGTCTGCAAAAGTATGTTCCTGTCAACTTTAGGTTTAGGAGAGTGGTCAGTACACAGTTGGCTTAATACATCAAAGTCTGGAATGCACAGTCCATCGTCCGAGAATACTACGCCTAAACGAGCTAAACCGGAACATGCGGCAAAGAGGGAAATTGTAAACCGGTTTTTAGATTCCTTGCCGAAACTTCCTTCGCATTATTGCTAAGCCTCAACTGACAAGATGTATTTGAAGCCATGCATCAGATCTCAGGTTCAGCACTATCGCTTGTATGTGGAACATTGCAAAGAAAAGAACAACGACCCATTGTCACAAACAGTGTTTAATGATGTTGTTAGAGACAAGAACATTGGTTTGTTCCAACCCCAAAAAGATCAGTGTGATGTTTACTGTGCATTTGAATCTGGTAATGTAGAAGAATCAGAGTACAAGAAACACATAGATCGGAAAACACAGGCCAGAGAAGAAAAATCAAAAGACAAACAGGCAGCAGAGGATGGTCAAGGAAAGGTTATAACATTAGACTTGCAGGCTGTGTTGTTGACACCATGTCTGCAAGCGAGCGCTATGTACCACAAAACTAAACTATCCTGTCATAACTTTACGATGTATGACTTGACGTTACACAATGTAGTATGTTACTTTTGGCATGAAGGTGAAAGGGATCTTGGGTCAAATAGTTTTGCATCCTGTTTGTGAGACTATATCACAAATGAATTAGGAGATACAGACCAAATTACAATCTACAGTGATGGCTGTACGTATCAGAACAGGAATATTACCCTGGCAAATGCTTTGTTGCATTTAGTTGTAACAAAAGGAATGACCATTACGCAAAAGATCCTGGAAAAAGGACACACTCAGATGGAATGTGATAGTATACATAGTACCATCGAAAGGAGTCTGCGCCACAAAACAATTTACAGTCCCGCCAACTATGTGGAAGCTATCAAGTCAGCGCGACTGTCAAATCCATACAAAGTTAAGTACTAGGATCATACATTCTTCATGGATTACTCAAATGTTCGTTATTACTCTTCCATTCGCCCAGGTACAAAAGTTGGTGATGCTTGTGTTACGGATATCAGTGTGCTGAAGTATACCCCCGACGGAAACATTGAGTACAAACTTATGTATAATGAAGATTTCAATGAATTGCTAAGACGTGCAAAGTGCCAAGGACCACAAGTAACGGTCACACAGTTGCACAATGCCCCATTAAATATAAAGGACAGGAAATATGGACACCTGCAAGAATTGAAAAAAGTTATTCCAAAGGATTACCATGGCTTTTATGATGCTTTGCCCCACAGCAATTAGTGGACAAAGATAGGACCAGCTTTGTTGTAGTTAAATGAACTTTAAACTGTTGTAAAAAACAAAACTTATTCAAAATTTTTCATGGATTGAATAGATACTTACCAAGAGGTATTTGGTTGTACTATTATGTCGTTGAAAGTTGTGTTTTTTAGCCCTAAAAGTTATAGTAATTTTGAATATTTGCTGCTTATTTGATAATTTCACACAAGATAAACTATTTTATAAGTTAAATTTTCGTGTCATATGGTAAAACTTTCATTAATACTAGTCATCAAGATAATTTAAAGTTGGAGACAAATGTTAGTTATTAACTTGTTTGTTCTTCCGAAATGTAGCATTCAATTGAGGTGGATTTAGTCTATTTGCTCGATTGTTTTGTGATTATGGTGTCATTATTATAACTGTGTTTCAGTTAAAGATAGTTGAAAGTTATAACTATATTCGGTTTTATAGCTATAATCAGCTTAAGATAGTTAAAAGCCAGAGTTAAATGTTAAGTTGCCAGTTGATTTTGTCTGTCTATCAGATATTTCTAAGTTTTATTTATGTGTTTTTAGTCTATTTACTCAATTGTCATGTCATTATGGTTCAAGTCGTATAACTTTATAACTACAGTCAGCTGAAGATAAATGAAAGTTTGAGTTGAATGTTCAATTTGCGCTTGTTTGTCCGTTCATTGATATCGAGTTCATGTGTTTCTATAGGCATGTAATCTACTGCTACAGATCTTATATCTATATTCCTTTAAAAATTATCAAATGTTTTAATATAGTCGTTAGTTAATTTTATTTTTCCCGTATCGATAATAATTTCAAAACATTCCGTTGAGATTATATTTTGCAAATGCATGAATGGCTATGATAGTTTGCACCCCTTTGTTTATTTCTCAACAATCTTAATAGTTGGAAATAAAACTGAATTAACTTTCTTTGATTTGTTTTTTTTGTTTGTTTTTGTTTTTGTCTTTTTTTAGGCAATGTTACACCTGAACAATTACAATATCCTTGTTAAGTTTCGAGGAAAAAACCTCGTAAGTCTATATATAGCTCCTGTGAACATATAAAAATAATAATTGAAGTCACAATAAGTTTTATAATTTCATTATCAATGACATATAGAAGCATTGTTATCATGCTGTAAAGGAAAGGATATCAAAAAGTTATTTTAGTGTCTCCTGACAAATCTCACTCAATAGAGTTACAAGGTATTGACTCTTGGCCGACGATATGTGTGTGTGTGGCACAGCATAATGACTCGGCTGATCAAAACCTATCATAGCTTCCCACGCTGTCCATGACCTTTAGTATTCCATTGGCGTATGCATACATAACTAAAGTCGGTTACCGAAACAGAGATAGTCCCTGTATCTTGTCATCAACAACTGTATATCAATACATACATCTCTGGCTTACTAGTCAGACGCTCAACCGATTGAACTAAGATAAAGTGCTCTTAATTTCATCATACATAAAATTTTACCTATTTAAAAAATTCCATTAAAATAATGTGTTTAAAATAAGTTGCGTGAAGCAAACACCTATTTAGAACTTTATCGCACCTCGGATTTAATGGCACCGACCATGTCAACCGTTTCGGAAAATGAACTGTGTTTCACTTTACAAAATCGCCTCTTCGGTCTTGATGTTGAATACAGTTGTTTCCTTTGTCTTTCGGAAAAAAAAAAACATGACAATGATAAGAGGTATTCCCCTTACGTCGTAGAAATTTTAAGTGCAGTTTAGAGCTATTTTTTGGTGGCGTTTCAAGCGTCTCGGCCACTCGGAATGTTTACACAATGGACCGCTTTGGACAGACGACATCGGCAGATATCAACAAAAAAGACTAAATAGTAAAGCATCAAAGACCTTAAAGGCTAACCAAATGGCAGCTGAGTGCTTCAGGGATTATTTATTGGAAAGAAAACAAAACACAGAATCGTTCAGTCCACATCAATAAGACGAGATTTATCCCATTTTTAAGAAAAGTTTGAGCCATATCGAGATCTATTTCAAACTAAGGGATTTATTTTGAAGTTACTGTTTGGAACTGATGTCAGACTGGTTTGTTAAATTGTGATTGCGTTGTTATAGATACAGGGGTGGTTAATGTATGAAAAGGGTCCTTGATACGATAAATTCGTTAGATAGTCACTTACTGACCCTCTATAGAGCAACAGAGGGTCAGTAAAATATATAGTAAGTGACTATCTAACTTATAATATCAGGACAAATGCTGGTCGGAATAGTTCCACAATTGAAAATGTTTATACAATTACGACATCGATGACTCCGCGTAAACATTGTTTTATCAAAAAAAGTTTAAAAGCTGTTGATGACTTGTTAAACAGCAAGAACATCATCATTAGGTTAGAGAAAAGAAGAAAGATGGAGAGAATTATTTTCATGTAATTGATGACGACTTGTAAACATACATAAGCACTGCCTTTCAGTATGTCTTAACAGTAATGTCTTCAGTCGTCTTTTCACAAAAAAACATTTCTTTTTAATTACATAAATTTCTATTCTCTGAATTATATATAAAATGCCATCGTTATTTCACCTTGTGTTAATCGCTCTTTCTGCACCGTCAGAAGAAATAAAAAATATCGCGGGAAACCCGTGTGGTCCAGAAAGTGTTCAACTTCATAAGCATATCCCGGCAGGAAATCACACACCGCACTGAAAGGTGAAAGAGGCACCATCCGGCTGTCACCTGATGAGGATGATGATGATGATGATGATGCAACTCGGTTTCATGTGGATGTGTAAGTCTTGTTTAATGTACGTTATTTGCATGTAAAGATATACAAAATATAAAACCTAATTAAAAAACTCGCTTCAGATTCGCTCTGAATCAGGCAGTTAAATGTGCATTCATTTATGGTGTTTATATCCTCTCACTTTGTTCTTTGATATAACAAATGTGACCAGAGCTATTTCTCTTTAGAAAACATGCAAATAAAAACACAGTTTACCTAAGAAAAATGATCAAATGATGTATCTATCACTTTATGGTTTAGTAGAAAACAATCAACACATTTGTAACAGCTAGCTGATGACACAAATTATTGCTACTTAAATTGATACACCATCCAGTACTGTTTTGTACACCATTCAGTGTCGTTTATACACCATCCAGTACTGTTTATACACCATCCAGTACTGTTTATACACCATTCAGTGTCGTTTATACACCATCCAGTACTGTTTATACACCATCCAGTACTGTTTATACACCATTCAGTGTCGTTTATACACCATCCAGTACTGTTTATACACCATCCAGTACTGTTTATACACCATTCAGTGTCGTTTATACTCCATCCAGTACTGTTTATACACCATCCAGTACTGTTTATACACCATTCAGTGTCGTTTATACTCCATCCAGTACTGTTTATACACCATCTAATACTGTTTATACACCATCCAGTACTGTTATACACCATCCAGTACTGTTTATACACCATTCAGTGTCGTTTATACACCATTCAGGACTGTTCATACACCATCCAGTACTGTTGATAAAACACCAATCTGTTTTGCTGATAAAAGCATTGCATTCTACATGGTTTCAAAATCTGTTATGTGTAATTTTCCAGTACGTTTTCGGCACCATAATGCTAGAATTCCAAATATGATAAGACAGATAACAACCGCACCGAAGACACATCCAAATGTTGTCCAATTCGTGCTAAACTCAGTAGGTGTCGTACCCTAAACAGTAGAAATATACATGTTGTATAAGATCACATCACAAAACTGTGTAACCTCATGTAAGTATCGTTTTGTAGAATTCTCTGTGACATTCGTATACAAGTAAAAATCATATGACGCTCTGCATTAATCATATTTATTGACCAAATACACCTTATTCACCACACATATTTAAACATATGCTACACCTTTGTGTGTATATTAAATTTAAGTAGGTATAAATTGATCAATGTTCCAATATTAACGGAACGTAATGCAAATGTAATAAAACTCCGCCAGAAGGAAACCCCATGTTATGTCATTCATAGAAGAAAATATATCGATATATAATAATCATTTCTTATTCTGTCTTAATTCGACACCCTGTTAAATCAAACCGGAGCGAAAGATATTTAAATAAACTTTTCAGTCTTACCTTAATTGTGATGGTTGGTATGGAGCCAAAGTTAAACTCACATTGCCCATTCATCAGGTCGTCAGATCCGAAAGTGTTCAGGTACACAGACGGAGAACAACAGTCACCACTGTCAAATGATATCACGCAATGAGTTTTTTGGTTTCGTCATATGCAACTATTAGAGACAAAACACAATGTGACTAATTTGCTTTTCCCCCATCCCTTTCCTTCGACACTTTTTAAATAATTTTACCAATTATTCCCGTTTTCTTACTTTTGGAATCCCCCGGTCATATTTTTGATCCGACCCTTTGCGACAATGTACAATAAATTTGAGAAATACGTTGGGCGCTTAATATGGTTGTTGTAAAAGAGGATAAGCCGGCGGGTTATTCGAAATGCTCAAGTCAATAGTAATTTGTTTTGAAAGACATTACCATTCCAAACGTCTTATTTTCTAATGATAATAATGCTACGTAATAATTGATATTTCTTGCTTCTTAAGAAAAATCCGATGTGTCACATTTGGGTAAATGTTGTTCAGTTCCAAAAAAATAATAGAACAAATCTGCATTTTAATTAGCTAATTAAATAATATTTGAATAAGTATACAAAGGAGAGCGTACCTCACATTTACATACACCTTCCCATCAAGAGTGGTGTCAAATTCAGCTATCTGAACGATTGAATTGTTTGCCGATATTCGATATGACGTAACTTCCGCTGAGAAAACTGCTTGACTTAACCACGTGAAAGACTGACATGAAACAGGTGAATTGACTGTCTCTGGGCATGCGCCGTAGTTTGATATAACATCACATACTGGATCTTCAAACTATATAATAAATGAAAATAATTTTTTATCAAAAAATCCTCAGAGCTTCTGACAATATTCAATACCACTTTCTAAGGAAACATTTCTTATATGGCCACAATTGACAGTTCCCTCTCCATACACAAATTTACCCCATTAACTGAAAGAAGCCTTCGGTCTCTACTTAGGGTTTTTTCCCTAAGAAAAATGAATAACGGTACAAATATATGATTGTGAACTATACTTAAGCGTTTCAGGTAAAATCAAACACTGTTGGCATGCTTATGGTTTTCACGAAAAAAAAAAAAATTGTCAACTGACGACCAGCCTCTATCACAGGGTTTCAAAAGATGAAGGTTGTTAAAAATTATGAGGAAGTTTTACGGTCCTCATAGTGATCTTATAGAGAAATCGTCTATTTACTGGACGTGTTTGATGCTCGGTAGTTTGCATTCCTGTTTACCTTGTTCCCATTTCAGCACGTGACATTACTTATTTGGATTGACTATGGTTTACATGGCAGGTGTCGTCGATGAAACAGAAGACGCTAATTGTTCCGGAACACCTTGTCCTCTTCTCGTAACATTTTCCGTGTAAATATTATGTTCATTCTATGGCCTGGTTTTTATTTAGTTTGGAGTTACCACCTACTGACATTGTCTTTGGTTTTGGAGACATTTAAACGATTTTTATTGGGAATCTGATCCCGTCTTCTGCATTTAGATAATAGACTTTGGCAAATAGTCATATTGTAAGCAGTTAAAGAAAGCTGTCTAATATCCTTCTATTATTGATATGTATAATAAACTTACCCAGGCGGTACCCGATAGGGATTGTTCTATCACATCTAAGCCAATCTCTCTCACTGACACCGTGTATCTCCTAGGGAAAGAAGCGGCATTTAAAACCCAATTTCGTATGATAAACCTTCAATAATGTTACAGTTACCTTATGTATAACGTATGATACATCGTTATATTTAGTTGTTGCTTTATTATAAACCCGGTTCTCATATAGACAACCTGATATTACTTGCATTTATCATGAGGCTTTGTTTGTGTGTAAGATCATTTTCTGTGACGATTTGAGATGATGCTGTGTTAATATTCTTCTCGATAAGTTATTAAATATTTTGACAGATATTGATAGATTGCTGATGATTGGTGTTCTTCTTTGACAGTAAAGTACTCAATAACAAATACGTTGTCTTCTTTATGTTCATTCAACTTAATTTTTCAACAATGCTTAACATGTTGTATCAAATGACCCTCTTCATCATAATCGTTTGTATGCTTGATCGCATTTACATGTTCCTCGTCCGTCAACCCTCAAATTTAAACTGTTGACTCACTTGTGACGATTTTGCATCATTTATAAAGGACACAGTCGTCAATGCTTATTATAAATTTATCTAGTGAGTTAGAAAAGAATGATAAAGATATCTTAGAATACCTGTTGTAATAGCGATCAGTTTTTTTTAAAAAAAAATTCCTACAGTGATTTCATTGAAACCTACATTGTATGATAGGATGCTTTTCCTGTGACCTCAAAGTTGTACTCATTGACCTCTCCTGGACTCACTGTATAGGATGCAGTAGGCAAACGTCCGAAATCGGTGTCTATGTCAACCAAGAGCGTCTGATTGATCGAACCGTAACTTTCCAGCTGGTAGGTAATGTTGATTGGTTTATTGAAGGGAAAGGATTCTGCATGAGCAAAACAAAATACATATTAGAATGAAGCTGATATTCTAAAATGTGTATATCATTCGTACAGTCTTAGAGATTACACTTCATTCACGAATCCACAACCTTTCATAATTAGTATAAACAAATTTATAGACGTATATAAATTAACGAAGTCAAATATCAACGATATTGTTATTTTCTTTTAAGCCTTTTAAGAAAAGTATGCCGCAGGAGAAACTGCTTTTACAGTAATTATTTAGTTACAATGAGTGAAATAGGACATTGTCATTTAAATCAACGCTACGTACTAATTCATAAAAAAATCTCGTTTTTAGTACAAAAATCAACATCTCCACCTTTATTCTAATTTAAATATAATATTTTCATCAGTCTATAGATAAACACTAGTTTTTTGCAGCTACGAGATTTTGTTTGTATATTAGCTGTTCAAGAGAGGTAATGGTATTAGATATTCTGTATGATGAAATGTGGCTAAGTAGTAACTATAAATCTAAACATTATGTTTTTTTTGATACAAGCCCTCTATATTTCTATACTTCATGACGTCATTTACCGAATATATGAATAAATAAGAATACAGACACTAATCTCTTAGCATTGTGTTGTTGGACAATTTACGTTTCATTGACAAAACCACATAAGAGAAATCCACTTCTTATTCTTTGTCCCTTTTAGTTATTTTTTCTTTCTCAAAAGCCGAAAAAACAATGCCTATTGACATGAGAACACTGACGCTGGTTCCTACAGTGCCAACATACTAAAATATCAGAGTAGACTCTCTCTCCCCCCCCCCTCGATTAACACTGAAACCGTGAATTTACCTACCTAAGTTTGTTATTAATCGAAGCTTCACATTAACAGGGGATATCACTTGTAGGTTTGTCCTCTGGAAATATTCTCCGCCTGGAAGAACACCTGTTACCTGTATTCGAACACTCTGTAACAGCAACAAGTTGAATGCGTTAATTTTTGTTTCTACTATTGGAGCAGGGATTTAACAACACATTACAATTCCAATCACCTTCATTTCATTTTTACAATCATTTGCATAATTAATGAAAGACACTGCTAATGGATTATTAGTTAACATTATTTGCTTCAACTTGATTGTGTGGTTTTACTGTCATGTTTTAGGTAATAGACAAATACTTGACATTCTTTGGAAATCATTGCGGTGAAGTTTAGTTACACAAAGCTCTCTATCTTTTAGCATAATTGAGACCAATATATATCATCTTCATTTGCGTCACTGACGAGCAAGACGAAAAAATATATAATGCAGTGTAAGTCATTATTTAGCTGTTTTAAATTTCATATACCTATTGGAAATTGTGGCTTCAGCACAGTGCGCTATAGAGTATATCAGAGTTCAGGAATGAATTTCTGTATTGTTACTGGAGACTAGAAGTTGTCGTGAATAGGTCACTTTTTGTTGGTTTTTGGGTCTATCACCCGGTTAAAAGCCATGGTCAGTTTGCGCCAGTGTTACCTTGTATGATTGTCACTCACTGAACAACAATTGGTAAGACCGTCGCATTCCATCCACAGCAACCAGACTAACGTGTATTGGTCAAGGAAACAACTACGAAAGCAGACAACTTCCTCCAAGCAGCAACGAGTACGGAGCGTCCAATACAATCCATTTTAAACTTACTTTTTTGATTTTACATGATTGTATATAAAAGCACACACAAGTCAAAACTCTTTCGTTGTTCACATGATAATTGATCTGTATTTGTTTAGTATGTTTCTTCCTTCGATGACAAGTTTTAAAGTGCGAAAATAGCAATGTCTTGCTTTGCCAGATATGTTTTGAAACATTATCATTCTAGAAGATTCATTTTTATCTTTGTTATGTATGTGTAAGGTTATTTGTTTAAATTCTACGATATTAATCCTAATTAATGATCAATTGGCATGAGGTGAGTGGAAATGCTTATTTTATTTATGTGTTTGGCTCCTTTAAGTAGCTTACCTCGTCTGGCATGGTAAAATCAACGACAGCCAATAGTTCAGTCCCCATTCGACGGAGTGACGTCTGTAACATTACAATCTCTTTTCCGGCAATATTCACGAGAGAAACTGATTGAAGTGTTGAGTTGTGGGCAAGATTAAGAAACTTCGTTGACAGCGTGTAATTCTGACCTACATAAAGAAACATCTCACATTATATATTGACACAACTTATAAAATACAGACACAGTTGCTGCTTTGTGTAAGGAAACCCTAATCAACACAGGTATTTGTATGAAGGGGTAAAGCAATAGCGTAGATTTTTTTAAAAAGCTTAATAAAAATAAAGACATTATATGAAACAAAAAACGAACATATGTTATGGTAGATCGTCAGATGATCGCTTCTTTATCAGGTGGTTGGAAAGCAACAATTTCTCGTTAAATGTAATAGAAAAGATGAACCTTTGATTAAGTTTCCTTCCGTAAAGTACGAAACGCCCAAATCCTCTTGTTCTGTTACTTGAAAAGTAAAATCCAATGGTGAAGATCCCATGACATGCGCTGTCATTAAAACTGCAGTTGTCTGAATAATTGTCCAGTTTCCAATTAAGGGTTTCTGAAAAAAAGATACATTTGATTTAATGTTGAAATTAGTGACTATCGTTACGAAAACGAATAAAAGCAATGTTTTACACGGAATTAACAGACACTTCTGACAGGAAAACAATACTCTTTACCATCTATAAAATATATAGATATATAAAACCACACTTCAGAATTATTCTAAATGAAACATTCAATCGTAATCAAAGTCATCATCCACTAAAGCAAAGCGGTTCTTACACTCAGATTCTTTCGTGTAATAACTCTCAATCATTCCTTGTAATATACTTATTTCGTGATGCAAAATTATAAATCCTACCTGTACGGATATGATAATTTGTCCTTTATTGAAATATCGAATCGCAGCACCAGCTTCATATTGTAAGGTAGAACCTGATGTGAATATATAGCATGTATAAATTGAAGTACAACAGCAGGCATTTTTCGAGTGTAGTTTTACAGTTGGTAAATACATTAAAGATATTTAGTTTTATTACGAAAATCATAACTCATATAAAATCAAACCGGTCACTAAATAAAATTTGTATTTCATTTCTTTCTTGAAAACAGCAAATATATAGTTACCATTAATAATGCTACAGTTATATATATTTATTTGCAAATAATGGGAATTGCTCTAAATTCTTCTTTTAGTTTCAGCTGGCAAACTTTCGACTTGTTTTCGACTTTAGGAACAGATAAGATACACATTATAGCACACTGCTATGTCAAACCTTACTCAATATGGTTTTATATCGTTTTCATTATATATTTTGTGACATTATTTTATCATCTACTGAACACGTCACATTAGGGTCAATGTAATATGGAAGCATTCACCAAAATCACTGACATCGCCAAATGTATGACTTCACCAGGAAACGTGTATTTGTACGAAATATGAAGTTATTACATTTTCTTTCATTAAAAATTGAAACCCGGAATAAATAGAGAGCAAGTATTTATTGTATTATTGTAATTGATCGTTACAAATGTCTCGAAATTCATATTCATGAAAAAACTCTAAAGAAACGATTGCGGGAAGTTGGTCTGCGGACACTTGCCTAGTATCATCGTTTCTTTATCCATGGAGTACATACTAAGAAGAGGGAAAAAGTCAGTTTTATAATTGATAATGCTGTGATATTTTACCGTTTGGATCTTCGATAGTTATATCCTCGACAGATGTTCCGCCAGTAACAACAATCTTAAGGAGGCTAATTGTAGGGTCAACAACTATAACGTCCCAGTTGCTATTGGAGGGAACCATCTGTAAAACCTTGATCACAACATCAGACGAGGGCAACTCCTCCTGCAGTAATATGAACATGTTTGTTCATGACACAGTTTTCTGGTGCAATTTGTTATGAGGGTAAATTATCCTGACACATTCTTATTCTACAATCAGTTTTTTATGACGCAACGTTTCATTAGCATTTACCAAATTCCGGATATTTTCCTCCTTTGATGATTATAGAAAAGGGGTTGAATACGAGTTAAAAATGTTCGCACAATCATAGATTAACTTTTCCAGTCCATGAATGATTTTAGACTTTACCCCTTGATACTCTTTGAAGCTTACTTATCCTGTCTGAACTCTTTTGAATAGTGTCCAGCTTCGTGCTTCAAGATAAAACTTTTTTTCTTAAAACAGTCCTTCCTTGTGTAGTAAGCACTTCCTCCATGTCATAAAACATTAGATAATTGACGAAGATGTTGCTTATAACGTAGCTAAATATCAGTTCCGGTCAATGCAGGTTCGTTTATAACTTTAGGATGTTCCTTGGACATTTTTATAGATTTTAATATGCTCCCTATATACGTAAACTAAACGTGTTTCCATTGCAATACTATCAATTCTGTAATATTTGTGTTTACAGCTTGTGATTTAAAGTGCGTTAACTAAAAAAAATAAATAAATGGTCCATTGCTAATATAACACAATCGTATTTAAGGTGTATGAGATTGATTTAACTATGGCGTGAGCTTGACTAGACGTGTTTGGATAATGTTACTAATCTTGGTTATTTATTACGGTAACGTACACATTGACTTTATTTAGCCAACCGGTTAAACGACATGTGCGTCATGTACTAAACACACCCATCTGAATGATACCATTTACGGTAACAAGCAAACAAGCTTGGATTACATTGTTTTTGGACGAAATGTTCACAACAACGTCCTTGCCCCTATGCCCTCAAAACACTCCAAAACTCTCACTCTAAAAGTATCTGGCGCAGCTTTTAGCAATTTAAGTGTAGCAGCTGGTGTTTTTTGTGTCACCTTTGATATTGTAAAAAAATAATAACTCCATCACCTCCTTATAACACATAGAGATATCAAGGGCCCGCATTATTGACACTTAAGACAGCATACGAGAATTTAATAGGGAAGAATTAAATGTCAAGAACCAGATGCGGTTGTGTCCTGAAAACAGAACTCATTAAATCTCAATATGGAAATAGCTCAGTGACTAACAAACCATCAGTAGTGTCTTCAATCTGGAATTTGGCAGATTGTTCACAGACGTGAACTGCACGTTTCAATACAGGTTTAGGTGTAGATACAAGCTACGTTCGAATTCATTAGAATAATGGTTCGGTTCAGAAAAAAATGTATATAAATGACGTCCTACTGAAATTACCGGAGGTTATCGATTATGGGGATAGTATACCTGACCATTTAGAGTTTGACATTTTTTGGTTTTGGATTTTCCTCCTCGGAATCATAATTCTTACTTCTTTGCAATATTAACGAGACAATCAGTGTAATGCAATTTAAGCACAACTGTTTTTACTCAAAATTTTGTTAAAATGAGCTATGTGTGTTTTGTACAATGATACAGTAGAGGGCAAACACGATTCTACTAAATTTACATGAATCAGTGATTATTACTGTGACTATAGGGCATGTTTAATCGATAAAGCAGTTGTACCATTTTTTTTTTATTAATTCGCCATAACTTTATCCGGATTTCTTTATTCAATGGTTAGAATAACGAACTTTTGAATTCACAAGGGTAAACTATATTGCTGACTGTCGTCTCCTTTAAGGAAATGTCTCATATTCGTAATCGGAAGAGCTTCTGAAAATGGGGTGGTCAAATGCTCAGGTTAAAGTCGTGGGAGTATTGATCAAGTTAAAAAAACTCCTCTGTAAGCCATGAGAAGATGACATATACAATCTTGACAAGGTCAATGATGACCTTTCGAATGGAAGAGGAAAACACTATTTCAGTAACACTTACGTGCATTATTGTATCCAAGATTGCTGGTAACTCAGACTTTGGGGTATTATACACCTTACCCCCTGTGGCCGCTGCTATCCGTATGTATACGTCATCCACATCGCGTTTTACTCTATCTGGTAAAGTGGAAAACAAAAAAGATATTGCGTAATATCAATACCGTCACCAACCAGATAATGCACCATAACGTTATAATACAAAAAGTTCAATATTGGATGAATTTTTCAGCTGTAATGGTAGACATAGGTGTTACCACTCAGTGAAAATCGTTTCTCTAAACATGAATTATCAGGCTTTTAGTTTTACAAATGCTATACTTCCCGTCCGTTTTTATTTGATTATGTTTTATCTTCTAAATGATCTAGAGACAGGCACAATCTTTCAAAGACTAACGTGAAAAGATAACAAAATAAACGAGAGCTGCAAAGTCTGAATTAAACAAAAAGTATAAATTCTTTAAAATATCTTTTATTCTTTTTTTTTCTAAATAGTTAAGTGGCCACTCACCTGTAGCTCGACGTCGACGACACTCTCCAGTCAGTAAAAAATTTACAGCAATTCCTAGTGCGTTCGCAGTAGTGTTGACTTCGACCCATTTGCTTGCATCTTTGGCATCGGCATCAGTAAAGGCGAAAAATTTGGACCCAGATTTACTAAGAGAAAGTCCTGACCGACAATTAAGTGTATATCATGATTTTAGTATTAAAAGTCAAATCTAGTGAAGAACATTAGAAGATATCATGCGCAAACAAACGTAGAAAACAACTGTCAACAATCATAGCAAAAGAAGCATTCGTCTTTATGAAATATTATACAGGATAACATCAAGAGAATAACTATACGTGGATCAGTTTCTTTTATGCATGTGGTATCCTGCTTACAGTGGGGCATGCTTTCACTGCCTGCTCAGATGTTTGGCACATTCAAAATAAAAGTTTTAAACCTCCAGGTCAGATAAACTGAACTTTGTAAGAAATTATGAACCACATCTTTGATTAATTGACGTATTCATTTCATATTTCTTATCTGCTTGACACAGTAAATTCCATATTTCTATCTCGTCAATAACAGCTATAATTTACTGACTTTCTGTTTTGTCCTTTTAAAATATTACTTAGTTGTTATTTTCTACAAGGTAGTTTTGCCCCAAATACCACTGGTTGTTAATGGATTGTTAAAACTAACCGTATCAACTCAAACAGAAATACATTTCACATTGTCTGATTGGATCTAAATGTCGATTTAACAACTATTTTGTTATTATTTAAAATTATCTTTCAAATAACATAACAAATAAATACCTCGCAAAATGCCCGACAGTGCGTACTCTGGGCAGTCTTCTCCACCGTCAGCTTTTAGAGAATGTAGTTTATTGATCATATCGTTCCCATTCGTAAATCTCTCTCCTGTTGTAAGGCTCTCTAAAATAAATCAAAGACATAACAAACATTAAAAAACACAGGACATTCAGCTGCCTTAAAGTATGACAATATTACAAAAGAATGAAAAAGTGTCATTAGTGGCAGGAACAGTAGTGGTTATATTATTACAATATTTACAAATTGTAATACTATTACTAATACCACAACCATTACTATTACTATAACTACTACAGCTACTACTACTTTTATACTACTACTACTACTACTACAACTACTACTACTACTACTACTACTACTGTTTATGCTAATACAGCTGCTACCACTTCACCCAATGTCACTGCTACTATTACCACTACTACTATCATAACCACCACTATTACAGTAACTACTACTATTACTACTTTTACAACTACTAATAGTACTAACACTTCTACTGCTGTACTAGTAATAGTAGTAGTAGTAGTGTTACACAATAAGGTATTGATATCTATATATTAATTTATTCAACTTATCGTAGGATTGGTAATGGGAAGTAAGACACTGTAGCTAAGTTATGGTTCTGAAGTAAATCAATCAAATAGGCTAATTATCACTGGTGATAGGCGAGTGGTGCTGTAGCTCAGGGTTTGTAGAGCATGTGGTGTAAATTAAACTATCAGACGGAACGGGCGTAGCTTCCTTGATAATTAAACTTATGCAATTGCCTATTCGGACAGTGACCACTAGGAATCTCAACCTCGCACCTCGAGCGTGGATGGTTATACTTCAACAATCATATCAGCTTGCAACGAGTGGAGTCCATAATAAGGGATAGCGAGACAGAATCGGTCAAGATGATAATAAATAGAAGCTAGATGCTGGGGATCGGACAGAAGGGGTTTGGACACCCGACTGCACGGTCATAGATAGCTTAGAGAAGGGGTTGGGATACCCCAATAGATGGGCCCTAGGTAGCCCACCAGATCAGCTCACAGTCAGTTTATACCTTGATGGATAGTATAAGGAGAGGGTATGTAAGTATATACCTAGAAGTACTGTTTTTATACAAGGACAGTTTTGATACAGAGACTGCTTTATGAGACACAACGGGAAGTGGAGTGAATATAT
Organism: Ylistrum balloti; assembly: GCF_031769215.1. Lineage (NCBI taxonomy): Eukaryota > Metazoa > Mollusca > Bivalvia > Pectinida > Pectinidae > Ylistrum > Ylistrum balloti. Next base: position 18,803 of record NW_026783205.1, on the reverse strand, counting down.
GTGTAAGTTGATGAGATGTTGCCTTTGAACATATACAACATCTAAATAAACATGACTATTACCAACAGTTATATGTTGTTACGTCACTGTGTTACAAGTAGTAGTAGAACGATAAGAGGTAGCAGTAGCAGCAGGAGTAATACTAGATACTCATATCGTTATTTGGTTCATGATGTTAATTATGTATATCTATGCTAATATTCATTTTCAGCTATCAGGAAAAAAAGAATAAAATACGATGAAACTGGAAGATAACGTAAAAAACCATATATAGGTATTAAATTTAAATCAATTGATTTTAATTAAAATCATGTTTACAAAATATACTCAATTGTGATCTTTGTCGAAGATCATTTTTTTCATAAATATATATCTATGTGACCCTTACATTTCTCTATTGCCTAAATGATCTTGACGGTGATAACGGGATCATGGTTGATACAACGCTTGGTAGTAGGAAGAGTCATGGAGAGAGAAATCCTTCATTCATCTAAAAATATCATATAACAACTTCAGCACACCTTCCCAAACAATCACACACATATCTCGTGACATTGAAACCACTTTTAGTGAACTGTGAGGCATGCTAAAATAAAGATATACCTGGGTCGTTGAACGTCGCTAGAACGTAATCAGCCGGTTCATTTGGTGTTCCTTGAACAGCGGTGACCATGTTAATACAAGCGTCTCGCGCAGCTTGTATGTCCTCACTCATTGATCCACTGACGTCCAAAATAAAGGCCAGGGAACCCTTTGATTCTTTTTTCCGTGACGAAAGATCAAATAGTTTTAAGAAATTGTCGATGGGAATAGTACTTAAAACTCCTTTACCTGTAAAAAAATTGCTAGTTCAAAATTATTGAGTAAAAGACAATTGAAGATATATAAAATGAAAACATATTTTACTAAAACCCGAAAACCATGCGAAACAAGAAATTTGAGTCCATTGAATCATTTGATACAACAAAAACATATACCAACATATAATGGAAATCTGTTGTGTTAATGGTAACATTAGTTTTCTGGTGATTACCATTTTGATACAGGTAGACAGTTGTCGCTTGGATGGCAGCAATTGCAGCCTCGGGATGGAAATCAGCGTGTGGAGATTTCGTGGAATCAGTAGTATCTTTACCGATTCCGCCAATAGCTAGTTTATTATTGTCAGTATTCCAGTCATGTGCGCATTTTAGGCCTCTATTCACTGTAAATATATAATAACAAAAACTAGCGAGAACATCATCATTAAAAAAAAAAAAAAAAACAACAACAAAAAAAAAAAAAAAAAACAAAAAAAAAAAAAAAAAAAAAAAAAAAATGTATGTTTGTAAATCTAAGTAAATATTGGCGCAGTCGGTGCCGTTTGTGAACACTCTCAGTGGATTTACAGAATTCAGAATAAAATTTAAGATTTGGTACGCAAGAGTTTATTAATCAGCAAAACTGCATCACACACATATTGCGTGCTTCTAGAAATCATAAATAGATCCTTAAATAGATTTGCTAGTAAAAATTATACGGATATAAAATTATGATATATATGTTGATGTATTGGGCTAGTGCATCTCCGGATAACGATCTGGCATTTCTTTCCATCAATGTTTAGTTTTCTCTGTCGCCTCCATGATTTCATAGTCTATTCTGAATTTGTATTAAACAGTATTTTTATCTTTCCACAATATTTGAGAGAATTGAACTTACATTATCACAAATTCTCACACAATGATAAACATGCATTTGTACTTACAATGTGGTATTTTAATATCTTGGTCACTCCGAAATCCACTTGTTAATTTTGTGGTAACAATGTTATTCACACAGTCATACCTATATTAAATATGAACAATATAAATTAATTATTCCCTTTTTAACATGTGGTGTTGTGTTTGTGTAACGACTTCTTCACCTGTTGTCAATATAATGTGACCAGTCGGAATATATTCCTGGCGGCCTTCAGCACTTTATTTCAGTGTGATAGATACTCACTTGAACATATTGCAGCCTCTCACATAAACAATCTGACTTCAGAATAATAATTTAACTTCATAGTCGCTGCTGCTAGCACAAAAAATGAAATATTAACAAAGTTTGTAAACTACAAAAAACACATCCAACCTCATATCGGATGAGTAAATATAACATTCCTCGTTGAGATCACTATGACGACCGTAAAAAACCTCCATATTATTGTCACCAACATGCATCTCTTAAAAACATGTGTTGTTCATTTGTCTGTCAGTTGAATACATCTTTCCCGAAAATCATAATACTAAAAACAAGCACTTTGATACCGAATCAACTACTTAACGACATTCAAATACTAGAGTTTGACATGCAGAAAATGAAAATACACAGTATAGTGAAATCATCACGCTTATTATACAGCTTGGTAAAAAAACCTGCCTATGTTGATTCAATATAGGAGAAATATCGAGGTAATCGGATGATATAGAAGAGTCCTTCCGGTAGGTATAAACAATGAAAATTCTAAAAAGAAAAAAAAAGGTTAGCAAAAAGAGGGACAAAGTTTGTTCCTATAGGGTTCTCATATGTGTGCATATAGGTGTTCCAATAGTTTGTTGTAAGATATTACCACCAAAGTCGACGAAAATAGTGTCAACCAGAAATTCGACCATTTCAACATTGTCAGGTTTGGTATATCTCTTCATTTATTTGGATTTTTTTTTCACCAAATACGCTTCCGTTTAATACACAACCACATATTTGTACCGAAGATCACCTTTGAGAAAAACAAGAGAGCGAATGCGTTTCTTCAATTTCGAATGATGCACATGACCGTCCTTAAGTGATCGTAGATGTTGATGTAATGCAGTATAATACCAAATCAAAACCAGGCAAAATAATGAAATTATCACAAAGTAGCTATCCTCACGTGCTTAAAATATCTAATTGTATTTAATTTGCAGACCATGTACTTCCCCCAGACTTATTCTCTGCCAGTACGTGTGAAACATTACGTAAGTTATTGTTGTTATAAACTCTCACGTTAACGACAAATTTTTCAAATTCTTCTTTCAAAAATAATAGTCGCTGTATATTGCCGCGATTGCAGGACATATATTCAATTACCATTACAATGCTTGTTTGATTATATTTTCTTTTCTTTTTTTAAATAAGGCGGCAGATTGGGATTTATGTAATCAATTTCGCATTAGGAATTACATGGATTTAATATGGGTGATGTAAGACATTTAACTTACTGTACTAAACGCTACAAATAGTAGGAAACCGGATTGTTAAAGTTGATGAACAAAGATCTACATAGTAAAAAAAAAAAAAAAAAAACAATAGTTGTTTCTGACGATTTTAAGTGGTTCTTTTTTTCGCGTTATACAGCGACAGTAGTTTGATATTTTGTAATAAGGGAACAGGGACGTAAAAGTGTTCACATAGATGTACACATTAATTTAATATAAGTTAACAAGATAAAATCTTACTTGGCACGTGGATCGCAGATGTTACATGTTTCCTTCCACTCTGGAACTATACCTGTCAAGCCACCTTCCCCACCTGTTGGAATGGTGACAAAGAAGCAATGAAAGATACCGTAAACAGAAAACCAAGGGATGAAGAGCACAGATAAAATGGTATTTCCTCTACGGGTTTTAACAAATATGCTGAAATACGGCTTTTGATGTAGCGGCATTTACATAGTGCTTAAATTTACTTTTTTTTTCGATAATTTTTTTGGCAGTTGCTTTCGGTTATGAACGCTATCGAGATCCACTTGTAAAATTGTTAAACTGTTTGCGGACATATCAATTTGTAAATAAAGAGTATATAAGAATTAAAACAAAACATAATTACTACGATTATCAATAATTGTATAGTAATTAAAATTTTTACCAAAGGCTGGACTGTGAACATCCCCATTCATTTCGACCCAGTTGGTGTTGCTATAAAAGGATTGAATAACTAGCAAAGCTTTTGCTAGATTATCTAATGTGATTTCTTGTGCGCCGCTGTCGAATGGATCAACGGAAATCGTCCTTCGCGTCTTTGCAGTCATGTCGTTCAGAAGGTTGAATGCTAGAAAACACATCTAGCAGCTATTACAATCTTTTTCTCATATAGCAATGATTTACAGAAACTCTGAACAGGTGATAAATGCTAATGCGCTTAATATCAAACTTGCGATTAGATAAGTTATGACACTCGAGTCTAACAGAATTATAAAACTCTGTTATAAATGTGTAAGTATGATAGCAATATTCCAAACTAGGGATTATAAAGATTGTACAAAAGACACACAAGTGCATAGCACCTGTCAATATCAATTGAAAACAAGAGGCAAAAGAAAAATATATGAATTAAACTGCATCATACTGTTGTATGTTGCCAGTGATGATAAGATTCAAATTACTGAATATTTAGGACGAGATTGAAGAAATAAAAATTGATCAAAACAAAAGCACATAAAAACATTCTGAATCACGCGTCTGCTTGCATGGATTGAATCATAGCATGTTGATTATAGCAAAATGTCCACCAGTTATCTCTACCACCTGCAATTTTGAAGAATGTACAACCCTAACCCAATGGTACGTACAAAAGACACACATGTCAATAGCTTTTCTCGTAAAACACCAGGGACGTTCTATGTCAGTGTCATTAACGATCGCCAAAACGCGACAATGTTTCATTATGTAAACGTGTGATATGTTTAACCTCCTAGGAAGTCCTTGGAGAAGAAAATTCATCTTGTAGACACGATTTGGGTTTTCTCTGTGAGGAATTTGATATCAGACTTGGGGGGATAAATCGAACTTATTTGCTAGAAATTAGCAAAATAACTGAAAATTTCCGTGTTTGCAGTTAAGTTACGAATGTATTATATACATACATATAAAGTCGCTGCGAGAGAGTGGGTCACCGCAGTTAAAGTTCGTCTGCTATTTTTGCCACGTGTTAGTCGGCAACCGTCCTTCTAATGGGCTATTCAAGTTTAAACTGAGATCTTTATTCTGTTATATACAGTTTACATGTAAGCAGCAAATGTTTATATGCTGTAGTACGGCGGTATCAAACATTTTAAGTTTAATCTATGTTGTAGTAATGGTATATCGTTTGTACTGTATCATACATGGTATGGGGAAAATATATCTAACTAATTAGCAGAATTTTATTACAAAAATTAACATAATTATTCTTAATATTACTTTAGAATGTATACTATTCTCGGCCCAAATTGCCTGTCAAACTTATCTCTATAGCAAAACGAAAGGCAGATCAGTATATTATACAAGAACACATAGCCACTTCGAGAAAGAATGCGTCTGCTATATATTGTAAGGAAGGATGCTATAGTGGTATGGAGGAATGTGCGCGTTATCGCAGTTAACTGCTACTTGAAATATATTCAGAAGTGAATAGATATTTGGCTCTTTTCTGCAGAAGTGTGATGTCTAAGAGTTTCACGGCCAGAGGTTGACGCGTGAAGATTTTGAAATCATAATCGATTAAATAAATATACGATTTAGAAATACATTGATATAAATAACATCTTATAATGCCCTAAAAATGTGTCGTTGACCCGAATAAAAGAAAAGTTCGCAGAATTTAATTACATAAACTTACAGTAAAATCTTCAATGTCGTATTGTATGTCAACTAATTTAGTGGAACAAACTTGAAATCCTCTTGCGAGCTCGGCTTAAGTCACCAAATACCACATACCACCTTTCAGTTCATTCGAGTAAAGACACGGTTCAATAGATACCATATACTTTATTCTAAACTTAACAGATATATGAAATATATCATATTTATGCAGTTATGGAGCTAGTGCACTGCTCATGAAGATGATGACTTGGATCACTCTGGATTTGCCCCAATCGCATCAGATGCTCCAATATTTCACAACCTATTCGGGATATCTAAACTTTGGTTTCTTTTATTTTTCCAATTTGTTCTATTTTAACTTTAATTTCTAATACAGTTTTGTGTTTATTTGTTCAACAAATCATCAGATCGAGTTAACAATATCATGATATTGAAATTCGTGCATATTGATGCCTTCATCAGAGGTTATCTTATGTATCCCTTATTGATTAGTACAAATGATACACCTGATGTGGTTCTCAAAGTCGACGCATCCGGCGGATTCCGCACTGCGTGCACTAATTTTAAATGTCTACACTTTTTGTGTGTTTAACCGTTTTTGTAGCTGCATACGTTAGTGACATTTCAACTTTGGAAATAATTATAGCCGTGACCTCTGGACTCCCTAAGCCTATTCTCATACATCCGGTTTGACACCGAGTCGTGATTGAAGTGAAGTGTGGTATTAAAAATAATATCGTAGCGTGAAGTACTAAGGTAGTTATTAGCCGAATTCTCTATGCATTATTTGATAAACTAATGCAGGCATTAACAAAACCAACTCTACACCAAAACATTGGGACTTGTAGCCACTTGTAAAAGTGTAGCTGGAACAGGAATATTTGTTGTATTGATAGACAACATCTGCGTTAACAACGCATGTATTTGTGGTAAAATTCGTAAAATTTAAAACATATTACATAGAGGTAGTATTTTTTCATCTACTTACCAGCCTCAATTTGTTCGCCATTGACTGTATATTTTGCAATTTTTCTTACATCCCGTTGCACTTTGCTCATACGGATTGATAAATCTTCTATTTTCCTGTTAAATCTTTCCTGGCCATCAACGTCTGCAAATACCACCATTAAACGCTTGTTTTGTAAGGAAATACAACCAGTAACGCGACTGATATCTGTATTCAATAAGATATTTAAAAATGTCTTTAACATTCATTCATTCATATCGTTATTTCCTCCATAACTGAGGAGTACAGAAACATAGTAAACAAGCAGTGATTGATAAAGTGAGTGTACAAAAAGAAATCAGGGTGAAAGTGTGACAGAAAAAAACACAAGAAAAATAAACATCAAAGAATATAGGAGTTGTTTACATGATAATGATCAATAGAGTGCACAAATAAAAAAAACTTAAAGGTGACAGAAAGCCAAAATCAATCAAATAACTGCCGATGCTGCCAGAGTGTTATAAAAGTATCATAAAAAACCAAAACGTGCTATTTTAAACAAATTTAGCGAGTTTGGTAAGTAAATTGAGTTTTTAAAAAATGCTGTTCTTCGGTCGATCTTACGAAACACAAAGGCCTTGACTGAGTTATCGCCCTTATCCGTGACGTCATATGTGACAAACGCTCTCGTTGCAAAAAAAAAAATCCGCGCTATCTGTCAAGCAGGAAAATTGTAAACAAACGCCAGATGTCAACATGGTACAATGTGCAGCCCTCAATTGTAACAACAGTAGCAATCGTGGACAGAAAGTAAGTTTATTCGCTTTTCCCCGAGATAAAAAGCTTCGGAATGCGTGGAAAATTAAGCTCAAGAGAGACAATTTTTCTCCAAGCGACCACACCAGATTGTGTGAGAGCCATTTTGCGGACGACTGCTTCACCCACGATCGACGTCTTTTGGAATCACTTGGTTTCACACCGGGTCGAAAATCGTTAAAACCAGGGTCAATTCCCACAATTTTTGATTATTCGCCGAAATCAAGGCCTACCACTCCCATCCAGACCGAAGACAGCGGTACCAGTCCTGCCAATGCCCGGAATGACCAACACTATCCAGTCGGCACAACTCCGAGCAGAAGTCGGTCTAGGCCTAGCACAGCAGTCCAGAAAAGACGACGTCTCGAGGTAAATAAATGCATCAGTTGTATTAACAATGGTAGTATTACGTAATATTTTAAAATGATAAGGTACTGTACTTGCAAGCAACATACAATGTAATTATAATATAAGCTAATTTACGCCTAACCACAGTGAACTGTACAAGCTCCCCCCCCCCCCACCCCCCCCACCCTTACTGATATTACTGGCACATACAATGTATTCCACTTGTTTGTTTAGTTGTTTATCCTTTTTCTTTTTTTTGTTTGTAGATTTTGGCAGACGTAACAAATGAACAGCAGATTAGTACAAATTACACGTCTGAACAAATCAAGTACCATCCAAATCAGGTGCACATGGAGACACAGACTTCTGATCACAGAAGTACTGTAGATAAATGTGTAGGACCGGATGATCCACTAGAGACATACAATGTTGGCTGTCAGACGTCATACAACCTAACAGTATGTACATGTAATATATACTATTATGGTATTCTCTGAATGCTTTTTGTGTACACATATACCAGCCCCTACCCCCTATCCGGTATATATAATTTCACCCAGCATATTTATGAAGGCCATGCACTTACATATACCGGACATGTATTTCTAGATCTCCTCTTGAAAATGGATTGTGATGCAATAAAATTTATGATAAAATACAGAAAAGTACATTTATATTATAATTCTTGGTCATTATATGTTTTCAAATTATATGACCATCTCATAGTGTAAGTAGGTTCAATATGTATTGACCGTCAAAGACTACTGAAATAGAAGTGTTAATAACATCATTAACATATAAAATTAGTTTCATATGAATTACATGGCTATTCAAATAATAGATGTGAATCAATATATTGGAATGTTCAGGCAATATAGATTATTTTAGAGTTCACAGCAATTGATTAATATTTCTTTTTTTCTCCAGAAACGTCGTCATGTTAGTCTACAGACAAAAATATCAGAAATGAAGACTTCAGTTACATCTTGTGGGGTACAGGCCACATGCCAGACTGTGTCTACATCCATTCAATGCCACAGATACAACACCACCCAGAAAGATAGGGAAAATTATTCTGATGATGAGAGTGACATGGATATTTCTCTACCAGATCAGGACAATGATTCAGAATGGAGTCCATTAGAAGATCTGGAGGAGTATTCAGATTTGGAAGACAATGTCACAACAACACATGAATTGGACAGTGAGGACACAGATCCAGACAAAGCGCACAAGTATGTTGTGTTTGAACAATGTCTCTTTGAACTGCTAGACATATGTGCTGTCTGCAGCAAGAGAAACTTGCAACACATCAAAACAACAGTTGGTACTTGTGTTTGTGTAACAAGTAGATGTGTCTGTGGATTTATCAGAAAATGGCGGAGTCAGCCATTTTCAAATTCACTGCCCTGGGGAAATTTGGTGATCGCCTGTGGGATATTTTTTAGTGGGAACAGTCCTGTGAAAACATTTAACTTTATGAGCCATTCAGGAATTTTAGGTCTTAGCCTAACTGCATACAACAAACTGCAGAGGACCTACATTGTACCATCCACATTATCATGCTGGCAACATCAGCAATCAGTATATTTAAATGACATCAAAAACAGTGGCAGTTCCTTGAAACTAGGTGGTGATGCCAGATGCAGTTCCCCAGGACACACTGCAAAATACGGATCCTACACACTCATGGATGTAGAAACTGCCAAAGTGGTGGATATTCAGCTTGTCCAGGTAATTAAATGTAGACTTTTTATATGTATGCATTTATTAATCAATATTATGGAAAGGGAGAAAACTGTTTTAAATCTTTTTTCAGTTCATTAATACCCATGTTAATTACATTACAGTCAAATGAAGTGAAAAATTCATATGCAATGGAACTGGAAGGACTGAAGCGCTGCTTCCAATTCTTAAAAGATAAGGACATACCAATATCTGATTTGGTGACTGACAGACACTGCCAAGTCAAAAAGCTGATGAAAAGTGACCATCCAGACATAAACCATTGGTTTGATGTTTGGCATGTTGCAAAGGGTAAGCACTTACTTGGGTATGTTTCCATGCATTAATTGCTAGCTTTATATAGGTGTTTTTTTTTTTCTTTCACCTGAATTAGCAATACGCCCATGCTGGGTAATAAGCCCTTCCCCCATCACCCCGCTCCGTACATTTTTAGTCAGTTACTATCCATGACTCTAAAATATATTTAAAAATTAATAACTATTAAATTGCTAATGAATTTCTTATTTTACAAAGGTGTCTACAAGAAACTAGAAGCTCTTGGAAAGTCCAAGAAGTACAAAATGGCTGGAGAATGGGCCAGATCCATAAGCAACCATGCTTATTGGTGTGCTGCTAGCAGTGGAGGGAATGCAGAACTTGACAAAAAAAAAAGTATCCTGAACCATGTCACTAATATTCACGAGGGGCATGGAGATCTTTTCCATTCATGTGAGCATGGGGACATCTCAAGAAAGTGGATCAAGCCAGGTAATTATAAGATACTAATTGAGATTATAGATAATAAGATTTTTATGGTAGGAGTCCAGCGTTAATAAGATATTTGCCATTGTCATATGAAGAATTTGTAATACTTTTCAAATAACATGCTTCTTTTCTAATTATACATATTACTCATTAAGTATTTTTACTTCTGCCCTTTTGTTTCAGGAAGCAAAGTATTCCGGGAAATGGAAAAGATTTTATGTGGGAAACTCTTGTTGAAAGATGTTGGAAAGTTGTCCCCAGCACATCAGACATCATGCTTGGAATCCTTCCACAATGTGGTGAACTTTTTTGCAACAAAGGCCAGCCATTTCTTTTACATTCAGATGAAAGCAAGGTGAGATATACTCATAAAAATCTGATGCAGTGCTGATAAAAATGAAACAGAAATACATCACTATGGTCCTGATATGATACTGTATTTATCCTGCAATAAGCCTAGGGGCCAGTGTCTAATATTTGATCAACAGATTGGGGGGGATTATTGCAGGGATATAGTTTGTATAGGACAGTGAATTTGAAATCTAAGAAAAAGACATGGATGGGCTTATTACTAGGCGTGGGCTTATTACCTGATAAATACAGTACCATAATTAATACATTCACAAGATATGGTACCTTATTGAATACTGTTCGTTTACAATTCTGCACAGACTGTACTACCATTTTTCAGACTTTGCCTGGCAGCTCTTCATTTCAACTCAAATAGTTGTAGACCACAAGCAACTCTGGAGGATGGGACTGCCAGATACAGAATTGCTTTCCCAAAAGGAAGAAAAGGGGATGCAGTCCCAAAGGAGATTAAAGTCAAACAGAACTTCAGTATGTTTATTTTATTTACCTGCATTGATATTTTAACAAAAAAATTAATGAGAGATTTTAAATATAAAAGTATATTAATATCATCCATTTTATTGACGTAAATCATTTTTCACCGTTTTATTTTAGATAAATCTAAACAATGTTTAGAGAAACTTACTGGTATTTTATAACATACCAACATAACTACCTGGTATAACAAATTAGATGGCAATAACAAGACACTTCATTATGACTGTGACCATTCAAGTTTTTATTGTTCTTGTTCTGCCTTAAACTGTTAATGTCAACTTGTCAACAGATTACATCAAAGAGTTGATGGAGGAGGTTGTAGTCAGAAGGCTACAATTCACAACCATCCAACAGGCTGAAGCAGCTCTTTTTGAGGAAATGGATGCTCCCCCTCCTTCCATTGCAAGTCAACTCCGCAGTGCCATGGGGAATTTTGACAGAGATGTTATCATCCATAACAATTGTCAGAGATTTACGAGCTATGTCAGAAACGAGGGTACTTGAAACCAGTATATTGTTGTGATGGAAATTGTTTCCGTATGGCAGTCACAGCACATGATGGAACTAGAACTTTCCATGTCAACCTGATGAAGCGACGATATGCTACAAGCCGATACTTCCTGAGGTGACAAAAAATGTTATCAAATTTCTTAAGTTTGAAGACACTGGTACATGTAGGCATATATACAAGTATTTGCAGTGTAATTTAAGTGCTACAAAATGGACTGTGTTCAAAATTTATTGCTAATCCATTACTTATTAATGAAATATAGGAATTAATTATTTAGTTAGGTATGCAATGTAGGGGTTTAATTAGTAATAGAGGGTACCAATGTTGTATATAATCTGTGAGACAAAGATGTTCATTTAAATTGTCATTTACATTATATACCTGTGAATGTCTTCTTGTCTTCCTGGGCCGTGTGTTTCAGCATATTCATAATAGGATGTTTCCAGGACATGCATGTTTAGACAATTCGCAATAAACCCTTCATGTTGGGTGATACAGCCTATGTCTGTCAACTTTTCTTCTAATATGCTCATGTCCTGACAGCATTTTCTTTCGTCCTCAGTGGACATATGGGAACACATGTTACAGGAACACCTGAAACGAAATGTATAGATTTATAGTGTAATATATTGTAAGATATCTTGAAAATGTTATTAAAGAACAAATTGTACATAGAGTAAAAAGTTATTATCGCCTCCATTGACTTTTTATTTATCATAATGCATTTGAGGTACTATAATGTTCTGATTAATAAATATAATCGTAAAATAATGAGCATGTGTCATGTTGTTTCTGCTGGAAAGTACATCGTTCACGTACTAAAATACTTGCAGGAAAGAGGTAAAATGTACAAACAGAAGAGTCAAAGTGAATGAAAATGTACACAACAGGAGAACGTAAACTGTTTGAAAAATTATATCAATACAAACTAATGAAGAAAAACAAATGATTTCATAAACATATTGATTTCATGACAATGTTAATGATCAGTAGACCTGTTGGTATATGAACAATAAACGGAAGAATGCCTTGCTTACCGGCGGATAAAGCGGTAAACAAATACGTATTTTTTCCGCTTTTGTTTTGACGATAGAAAAAATTTTAAAAAATTGAATACAGTTTATAGATGACATACAATTATCGAAATCTGAACAACAATATAGTCGTGTAGTTGCAATGAAAACTAACCATTCTCCGACAGGTTGATCGGAAGCCATGCTATCTTCGTCATCCTCGTCACCTCTTATATGCAGTTCCTCGGAACAATCTGACGAATCTGAGTCGATATGATCGTCATTGTTCGATGTCTCAGGTTCATACATATATGGATGGATACATAGCGTGAATGAAACCTCTGGGATATCGTCACTGTCGCTACAATCGGAGTTATATACGTGCGCCATAGTCAAGTTTCGTTGGATCGGCGATTGTCACTTATGACGTCACAGCGGTTTCGAATTCACGGACGATAACTCAGGTAAGATTCTTTGATGCGATTTCAACCGAACATTTATTATTTCAACATTTCGAGAGAAACGACACACATATAACCTTTGAAAGTTATAAATATATTAAATTTAATAACCAGGGAACGTCATAAATAAGGAAATTTACAAAAACAAAAGTGCATTTCGTTCACCTTTAAATAAAAAAGTATGGGAAAGTAAAGACACTGAGTAAATTGCAATGCATTATAACTGTAAACAGCGTAGCTGTATTAAAGCCTCATTGAAATGTTAATTCGGACACTTTTACAATAAATACAAAACATTTCAATCTAAATGATTGTAATTCTACAACATTAGAGAATAACAGTTGCAGTTCTATAGCAACGGCCCCTAGCAGGGTTGTAATAAAACGTTCACGTTCCTAATTGTCAACAAATATATGTACAGATACCGGGTAATCACTAACAATTTTGGTGAAAAATGTATCCCTTAGATCTACAATAATGGGATGGCGACAATCGATGCAGCAGTGTGCCAAAGATCTTCACACTAGCTAGCACATTTTAAACATAATAACTCACAGTCTGGATTAATTGTCCATAACTTTGCCATTTTCTGATATACCGTACCAAAACGAACATTAAGTGAGCGCCAGAAAACATAGAGTGGCTAAGTACAAGCATAGTTTGGAGAATTTTGAATCTACTGAAGTCATTGGTAGCATTCAAACGAGATTGCCAATCGCTCCCTTCTTTTCTCAAAGCTGTCGTTTCAACTATTTGTTTCCAATATATACCCGATTATATAAAGTCATATATATAATTTTGTAGATCGTACTTATGTAAAATAAACCATATATTTGGGATAACACCATCGGTGCTTTTGTACATTTGTTAATGCATATGCAATAAACGTAGTACAACTATTTGCTGAACACCACAATGTGAAGTCAAATTACATAGCGACCCCATAAAAAAGTTTTCATTGATCACCCCTAGCAGATATGGAAGGGAAACCTAACATTCCTAAGCAGATGTCAGATCTAGTACGTAACGGAAAGCACTGAATTAATTTGACACAGAGATTTATAATCTTTTCTAATCGACTCCAATCTGAATTAGAGAGAAGAAACCATAGTTCACAGCTGTAAAGTCCACGTGCTAAAATGATAGATTTATACAGCCTTAAACCAATTAAAGGGTTGATACTATCTCCTATAAGGATGGATCCGAGAAAACCAGAACATGAACTTCGGAACTTATGAACTACAACGTATATATTAGGACGTCCTAATCTATATTTATAAAGATAGACATCGACATGTATGGTATTTTCAAGTATATATCCATGGAGATACAATACTTCCTTGCCTCGCTCCCTGATCGATGGAAAACCAATTAGATTGAAAACCTTGATACAAAACGCAACTTTGCATATCTGCAAACATTGAAGCTAATACTTTTATATATTTAACAGGGAACCCAATTTGGTTCATTGAAGTAAAGACCATTGTGCCAAACACAGTCGAACGCTTTAGAAGTATCCAAGAAACAAGTGAAAAGATTGTTATCCCAATCTTTGACATAAATACTAGCTTCATGCAAAAGGAAGGAAGTCATGGCACTACTAACTTGCTTTTGGAAACAATTTTGTAGAGGACTAACTTTAAAGATGTTTTCAGACTGTAATCTTTCTAGAAACAATTTTTCAAAAATTTGCAGAATAACAGGCAACAATGAGATGGCACGATAGCTATTTGGATAATTTTTTTACTTATTGTGTCCTTTATATAAGACACAGATAACGCCTCTTTTAATAGACAAAGTATGTAGTTGTTTACTAAAAATGAATTGAAAGCTTTGATAAACAGTGAAAAAGTGACACATGAGCAAATTTAAAATTTTCATAAACAAGGAAATCAAGACCAGGAGCTTTACCCGAAAGCAAGTTTTCAATCTCATGAAATGAAAATTCTTCACATTTTGAACGAAATATCTCGGTCACACTGCGATTTACATAAGTTTTAAAGTTGTTATCAAAATCAGGAGTGCAAGATTCTTTGTATGATTTACAATGAAATGAGGACCAGTTGTCTGACAAATCCGATTTCTTATTTAACACCATCGAAATTTATTTCCGTCCCAGCACAAACGAGATTTGTCTTCTGACGAGATTTAACCAGCTGCCAAAAAGAAGGTTGGTCAACTTCAGCAGTTCCAGCGATATCATTATTGAGTTTTTGAAGATATTCTTCAGATATACGTCTATGAGCTTTCCGAAAGTCACATTTCGCGTCCTTGTATTTCCTAAACACTTCAGAGTCGGGGGATCTTGGCCTTCCATGGGGCGTCCAAACAGAACGATATCTCCACATCACCTTATAATGATGTTTTAGAGTTCCTTTCCAATAGGATTTTAAAAATGAACGAAATTTTTCTTAAGTGGTAAAGACGCCTTAGTTGCTTATTGAACACTTTTCACAAGTTCTTCTGTGTAAAGATCAATATCAGACTTCGACATGAGCAAACGATTCTCCAGCTTACGATCACTGATAATGCTTTCCACATTGTCGCAGTATCTTCGTATATTACTTATCTCGCCAGATGTTATCCACTTGTAAGATATTCTCTCCACAGATTGAAGGCAATTAGAAAGTCATGGTGGAGGTACATGTGTCTCTAATATAATTGGCCTATGGTTAGTAACATCAAGATAGGAATCGTCATCCAAGATTTCACAGCGAAGTACAAGATGGAGTTTGCTTGGTAAGAGACACAAGGTTAATTTGTATCATAACGTTTTGTAAATCACGACCCGGTCTATTGGCAGCAATTTGACAGCGAGGCCCACAGAGCCAATAAAAATCACTTCTCCTCCAACTGACATGTTGCAGTAAAGCTCATCAAGTTTAACAATGTAGTCCCTATCGAGGTTTACACCGTGCTGTGCTATTGGCAAATAGACCTGAACAATGAATAACACAATAGTGTCAAGCGCTACTCTAATAATAGCGATACGATCATCGTTAGAGTCTATAATAGTAACGCAACTTGAGATGTTCTTGTGCCACATCAGAGCAACTCCTCCTTTACGAACTCTGTTATTCAATAGAGGATGGAGAGAAAAATCGGATATTACGAAGGATCATATGACTCGTGGATACTACGAAATAAATGTTGATTTCCCTCGAACAACCAATGTTCTGATACACCACATATATCGACTTGTTCCTTAGTTAAAACATCATGTAAATGAGACACCGCTGACATAATACCGGTGACGTTCCAAGACATGATCCGGAGAGAGTTCATGACAATGACAAGTAGTACACAGCAGAGCGATAAACTATTTGCATGCTAAGACACTTCCTTTTCATGATCAGATTCCTCTCTTTCGAAGGCGTTATCCCCAGTAAACCTGTTCTTACTCAGCCACTTCCGGCATCTGACACCTTTTGGCCCAAACCCAGGATTCTTCGTTTTAAAGATGTCAGACGAAAGGTTATTAACACGAGCAGAGACGGTACCCCATCTACGGCTTTTAAGTAAACGAACAAACGTAGCAACGACACCTTTCTTTCCTACGTAGGATTTAATATCTTCTGTAGTGCATGTTTCTGACATGCCACTCGGGAATAAGCGGGTTGTTCTCCTCCTAGACATCCCGACAAAGCCACCAGTATCGATGTCATCATCCCTCGTTAAATTAACTGACTGAACTGGACGGTCTGCCTTTTGCTCTGCGGTAAGTGAAACGCAAGCAGCATAGGGTTTCTTTCTCACGCTATCTTTTGCAGACTGAGGATGTTCCAACCCGGCACTTTCACTGGAATTCCTTTTCTTTATAGAAGCAAAAAAATTCGAAATAGAAGCTGTTTTTGCTGGATGGTTTTGAAGACCGATGGTAGGTCGAGCAGCTTCGGTTGTCTCAATCTGTTTACTATCGCCATACTGAGACGTTTTCTGGAGCCCGGAAACTACCAGAGATACTCCACGTTCGCTTGGATGATTATATGAGCCTTGTAGGTTTCCACAGACATCCTTACAACGCGAGGAGGAAGTCGATGTCTCGGCGTTAGGATAACAAGCACCTGTACGGTTTGAGGAGACATCTTTGTTATGACTGTCGACTACATTCAAAACATCTTATTTCATTACTGAAAGTTGTTGACCAATGTCCTCCGTAAGAACCCTGACAGCGATATCAGTCCTGGCTTGCGTTTCGTGAACACCATCTTGTACTGCAGCCTCTGTTTTCCGGACACGGGACTTTAAAGAAGAGATGCTGTCTAGGGCAGAGTTCAGTTTTGACGTATGGGATTGAAAGTCCTTACCAAACACTGTTATTTTGTCTCTAACCTCACGAACCTCAGAGCGAGTTTCGTTCACTTTAATGAAACGTTCATCATTAATACGTGAACGACTCAAGCTGTTATTCTCGACTGAGTGAGAAATTGAGGAATGTTCAGTGGATACTCTTTGCCTATGGCGTTCTAGTGAAACAACTTTCGAGGTTATCAAATGAATCCTGTCAGAAAAGAGAGGAACGCAGTTTTCTATATGATCAGAAAACAATTTTTCAACAGTGTCATCTGCTTGTCTCAATTCCGATTTAATAGACTTTAATTCAGCTTTTAGATCCTTCACAACAGCTTTTACGGACGTTATGCGTTTATTGCAATGCTCTCTCAACTCATACAGATCTTTCCGTACGAGGACCATATCACTGAATATAGTTTCTAACTCACTTTTTCTAACGAAATTTTCACGAGGAGAATACGGAGATTTCGAACTTTGATCCTTCTGAGAAGCGATAGTACTTCGATGTGAAGTGAAAACATCGTTGACCTCGCCGTCATTGTCACCGTTCAAAACATTTTGCAAGAGAAAGCAGTCGCGTGCATATTTCATCGGAGCAAATTGAACGATACCATTGCAGTTTATTTTCAGAATTCTTTGACAATTCTAATAACTTTGACACATATTGTTCTTTCGGTAAGAGAATCAACTGATTATTAAATAGATACACTCGTCTGTATCCATATCCGTTGAAGTAACCGGTAAAAGTTCAGTAAACGTTTTCTCTATCTTAGGTACTACCAACGAAGCCATTTTTAACAGTTACACTTTCATTCCCGTGGTTGTTATATTCGTGAATACAGGATATTCAATTTGTTGTACATGTAAAGTTCAACTATTCCTCTGTCCAATTCATGGCACGAATACACATTAATGAATAGCAATGCCTAGAAGTAGAGAGCGATTGACCTAGCTCGGCAAATAAGACGACTTTTCCATATAAGTTTTAAACAACCCAATTGAAAAAACGCCACACTATTACAGAGCGTGAGTATCTGTACACTGGTAAGGCAGAAGTCTCATTGATCCTTACCAGAACTGTCCGTCACGGTTACATGCACACGCTTTGTACAAACAAAGCCGACATTCGATTATGAAAAAGTCACATTTTCATTCAAAAATTAACACAGATGAAGAAGTCAATGTATCATTGAGTAACCAAAGATACACCTTATCAAAATTGATCGCAGTAAAACACCTAGATCCATCATAATATTGCAGAATTATAAGAAGCATAAATCACCGCTATACATTCACACCTGCTTCGCAAATAAATCAATAAGATATTTAAATATGTCATCACCATGAAGTAATTATTTATTTAAAAGAATTGTCTTTAACAAGCAGTATTTAATTAGGTATTTAAAACATAAGATATTTCAAGAAAGTGTCTTCAACATGTAGCAATAAATTTGATTTTTATATAAAAACAAGTATGCAGTATTTTATTAGATA
>NW_026783204.1:0-21753 GCF_031769215.1 Ylistrum balloti | reverse complement strand
ATGCGTGTGCGGCACGTTTTGCTGAGCATGAAAAAGCTGTATTCAGCGACGGAGTTTCGGTTCCCGACACACTTATCGCTATGGATATAGGACTAAAAACACGGGTTCTGTTTACACAGGCATTACACAAGGCGCAGACTATTGTATGGAATGGACCAATGGGGGTATTTGAATTCGATGCATTTTCTGCAGGAACAGAGGAGCTTGCAAGAGGTATAGCACATTCTTCTGCTCTCACCGTAGTGGGAGGAGGGGATTCTTTAGCAGCGGCCAATACATTTAAGCTAAGTAAGTACTTTTCTCATGTTTCCACTGGGGGCGGTGCCTCTCTTGAGTTCCTTGAAGGTAAGGAACTGCCAGGTCTTAAAGCCCTTGTCACAACATAACAAGACATGAAACATTAGGCAAGGGTATGTATGTTTCTACTCTTATAGAGCGCAACGCATCATTATGTCTTATATACTATAATAAATTTAGTTATAACCACAATGTGGTATGGCAGTATAGTAAAAGTAGAGTGGTAATATAGAACGTATGTACTGTATGCGTACTGTATGTTAAGGGAAAAAGAATGAAAAACTACATAGTAGCAAACTGGAAGATGAACATGCTTAGTGCTGATATAAAAGAATTTTGTATAGCAGTAAAGAACATCCCACAACAAGAGATATCCGAGAACACACAAGTCATTATCGCTGCACCCTTTGTATATCTTAAGGAATTAGTCCAGGAATTGCAGGGTAGCCCTATTATAGTTGCAGCTCAAGATATGTCTGGTAATACACGTGGTGCACATACTGGCGAAATCTCTGCTGAAATGCTCGCAGATATAGGTGTTAAAGCAGTTATTGTTGGACATTCTGAGAGAAGAGCATTGTATGATACAGATGTTATGATGCATGAAAAAATAAGCAGGGCATTAGAGTATGGTTTGGAAGTAATTTTCTGTGTCGGAGAAACCTTACGACAGCGAGAAGATAATAGAGTACAAGAACTACTTGCTACACAGTTGCATTCTGCTCTAGGCAATTGTACAACATCACAGATCTCTTCCATAGTAATAGCGTATGAACCTGTATGGGCAATTGGAACAGGAAGAACTGCAACAGCCGACATAGCAAATAATACCCATATGCTGATACGAGATGAAATAGAAGTGTTACATAATAAAGATATTTCTCAGAACACAGCTATACTATACGGGGGATCAGTAAATGCACATAATGCAGCAGAGCTATTAGAACAAAACAACATCAATGGTGTACTCATTGGTTCTGCCTCACTCAAACATGAAGTATTTACATCGATAATAAAAGGAAGGTAGGAGCATGTCATTTTTTATTGGCTTTCTGATAGTATTACTTGTATTAACCTCAGTATTTCTTATATTAATAATACTAGTCCAGGATGATGGCGCAGATGGTGCAGGTATGCTGCTAGGAAGCAGTGCAAGCCAGCAGTATGGGGCGAGGAAGGGAAATATTGTTACGCGAACAACGAGCATCCTTGCTACAACTTTTATTGTGGTTTCTGTAGTGCTGGTATTTCTTTTTAAGGAATCTGAAATAGATCTGCAATATGAAGACAGTGTAAGCAATGCAAACGCCCAGGCCTTAGAATGGTGGGAAGATAACGTAGAAACAGTAGAAGGAGAGGGAGGAGATGGGACAACGCTTTTAGATGGCGTGATAGATGGCGTGATAGATGGCGTGAGTATTATAGAAACAAGCAGTGCTGAGACAGTTCCCTTGAATACAGCTACAACAACAAACGAAGAAACAGGAGTCTCCAGTGACGCTGGGGAAATAAGTTCAGAATCCAGTGAAGCAAGTACTTCTGATGAGACAAATTAAAAGCAGCATGTATGCGCATTTTTCTATTACGTAGTAAGAAATGGATTACTATGAAATTTTAGGTGTGGATAGAAATGCATCTATTAGTGAAATAAAGTCATCGTTCCGCAATAAACTCAAACATCTGCACCCCGATACACAATCCAATGCCTCAGTAGCTACTAGCCCTCTTGCTGGGATAGTTGAGAATTCAGATAGTAGAGAAGTCTTACATAATCTTATACATGCATATACTGTTCTTTCCAATCCCATGAAGAGACGTATATATGACAATAAAAAAATACATCTTGTGCAAACTCCTAAAAGGAAAAAAAGATATTTTAACTATGAAACATTTCTTTTTGCTCGACAACATATATTTTCGTACAAAGCAAAGCTCTTTATGTACGATCTGGTGTATAAGACAGGGAAGAGAGCAGCGAGCATATATGAAGAAATAACAAAATCAGGAAAAAAAATTTTACTAAAGTCTGAATTAGGAAAATTAGATTATATTGATTGCATATCATTGCTTGCAGAATATTACCAGCAACATCCAGATAAGAGCATGAATAAAAATCGCTCCCTTTGTTTTTAGAAATATTTCATATGGAGAAGGAATTGCATTATTTTAAGGAGTATATACATTTCTTTGTAGAAAATATAGCGGAAATGCTTGGGAGTAAATTTACAAAAGAAGATTTTATGCACAATGATAAAGACGTTCTATATCCATTACTACAAGAAGTTAAGCTTTTTCACAGTCTTTACAAAGCTGAAAATGAAGGAAAAACAAAGAAGAGAGTTATGAATGAAAAGCTTACCCATCTATTGTATATATTTTACTGATGGTGTATAGTAGTAGTATGATGAGGTACTGTATGATTAGCAGCAAGAAATTCACTGTTTTTTCTTGTTTTTTATTGGCGTTAGTGGCACAGTATGCGTGGGTCTCGCCCGAGCTCTATGCACAGATTTTAGATAAAACCATTGCAGTGGTAACATACAAAAAAACTGAGAGTATTTCATTAAAAAAAATTGAACAGCAGTATGATCTATTACTTAAACAATCAGCCAGTATTACTGGGTCTGATAGGAGTGATATTACAAAAAAAGACGTATTAGAAGCAACGATAAGCGATGTGCTTATTTCACAGGCTGCCGAGGCACAGGGTGTTAGTGTAAGTGCTCAGCAAATAAATGAAATAATATCTCTGCAGCAGGAGGCGTACGGAACTCCAATATCTAATGAGGATTTTCAGACACTTATGGAGAAACAGACTGGTCTTCGCTGGTCTGAATACCGCGAGCAGATTCGTAGAAGAATCATGCAAGAGCAGTATATTGCTTCAAAATATGAAGATCAACTAAAGCAGGTAAGAAACCCAACAGACTCTGAGATACAGAAAACATACGATGAATTTGCAACGATGTTTATTAATCCATCTATGATAAGAATTGAACATCTTTTTTGGGATACACGGGACCTTTCACGGAATGAAATAGGTAAGAAAAAGCAAGAAGCAGAGAAAATAGCAAGAAAAATAAACAAAAATAGAGCTATTTTTGAAAGTGAAATAAAATTATCATTAGAAAATCCAGATCTTGAGGGGGGAGACCTAGGTTTCATTATTCGAGATGATCAAACAAAAAGAATACTAGGCCCGGATTTTTTAGACAAGGTCTTTGCTCTTGATGAAGATGAGGTAAGCGGTCTTTTAAGTTCAAAAAGTGGTTTTCATGTAGTTATGATTAAAGACAAAAGAGAACCAAAGCTACTTTCTCTTTCTGATCCTATTCTCCCAGGGGAAAGGATTACTGTGCGGCAAAGGATAATCTCAACATTGCAAAATCAATTTAGACAGCAGGAGTTTGCTGGACTCATCCAAAAGGAAGTAGAAGAACTAAGAAAAGATGCAAAAATTCGAATCTTAGACCCAAAATATAAATAGATGGGTCTGCATAAGCAAAGAAGAAAGGCATTTCATGCAATGTACATGTACGGCTTTAACACTGCTATGCACACTTTGTATAATGTAGAGGAAATAGAAAAGAATTTTTTATCCATTCCTAGCTGTGAAAAAAATTCATACTCTATTTCACTGCTTCACAGCACAGTAAACAACTTAGAAAAAATAGACCAGCTTATAGAAAAAAGCACAGGCCCAGCTAGTTTTGTTCAGCTTCCTTTTGTTATCAAGGCTATACTACGCATAGCATTTACTGAGCTCTATTTTTTTTCTACACAAGTCGAAAAGTCCATTGTTATAAATGAAGCCATCATTCTAGCAAAGACATATTCCGAGCTTAATTCGTATAAGCTCGTGAACGCTGTGTTAGATAAACCGCATATCAATTTATAATAGCAGAGAGTTTGTTTGATGCTACAATAAACATATGAGTGTACATGAATGAAAGATAATACTAAGGTGCACAGTAAACGCTCTCGCACCCCCTTCTATGTTTTTTTATTCTGCATACTAAGTGTGTGTATCACCACAATTTCTGTGTATGTTGTTGCATACTTCCGCAGTGATAGCTATTTTATATCCTTGCTAGATGTTGCAGTAAGCGATCCAGATGCTTTTTCTCAGCAGTGGGAAGATTTTTTAGAGCGATCGAGGACCCCAACCCAGGGTCTCGCGGTAGTGAAACGATTAGAATCGCTAAACCTAGAGCAAGAATACAGGGATTCACTGTTAAAGTCAGCAGAAAAATTCAATGAGATCCAAATTCAGGCATTAATAATAGATTATCAAATTCGTTCCAACGATTATATAAGTTTTTCACAGGTCAGTATCGATTTTGAAGAATTGTGGCGTCTTCACCCTGCTCTTATGAGATATTATATTGTACAAATAGGAAAATTCAGTTTTCTTCAAACCGATGTAGCATTATCTCGAGTCTCCTTGCATGATGAGGTACTTTCTCTATTTAATAGAATACATGAGAGGAGGCAGGGGATAGGATTGTACCATCATTTATTTCGTTTAACTCACGATGAGGTATATCGTTATCTTATTGCTGTGAGTTATCTTTTAGAAGACAATATAGAATCAGCCACTCGTTATTATGATGCTATCAGCACTGAATGGAAAGCAAATAATATGCAGTATGCACATGTTTTTGACTCTCTTGCTTCAGAATCTATGTACGATATCTTGCAGGACACATTCAACACTAAGAATAAACTATTTATTAACGCACAAAATTTTTTTCTTAGTAATAATATTGATTTAGGCGTACAGCAGATGCAGAGATTACTCATGCAATACCCACTACGAACACTTGATGATGAATTACTGCACTTTATTTTTTGGATTTTCCAAAACTACACAACAAGATTAGAAAAAGAAAAGGTACACAATCTCTTTAAGGCGGTGGAAGATAGAGTGGTGCAAGATCCATATCTCACACTTCAATACCTTTTGTTTCTCTATTCTAGGGATAGAGAACAAGGAATAGCGTGGCTAGAAAACACAGAATTTAATGAACTTATACGTACAAACCCGCAGTTTCAATACATGAGTTTATTGTATAAAAACCCAAGCGGTGAAGAAGTAGAGGTGTTTCTTTGGAAAAAATTTGATGAGAGCAGGATGTATAATAACAGAAAAAATATGAGAATGTGGTTAACATACCTTACACATACGTTGTCGAAAAATAGAAATACAAAAGATTTAGAACTACTGTTCTCACGTTACCCCGAAATGCATACTGTATTTCTTCCTTATCAGATATATGAACTGCTTACGTATGATATGGTAAGCATTTTTGATAAAGAGGAATTGAATGATATATTAGATGTAGCAGATAGAGTGACCTGGCCATGGTGGCATCAATATAATGTTTCTGTATGGTTAGCTTCACAAGGACGAGTGAATGATGCCTTATATTTACTTACCCATCTAGAGCAAGAAGCCGGACCATTTCAATCGAAAGATACATTTTCTCTCTACTATACACAGTACATTCGTATGTTTTTACTTTTATCTCGTTTTACTCAAGCAAAATCATATTTACGTGAATTGAAAATACTGAACCCAACGTATCCTTACATTCAACAGTTAGAGGAAACCATAAAGTACAGCGAGTTTATCTCCAATGAAATCATTGATTCTCCTTAGTGATCCTTTTACTACTTTTTTTATGTGGAGTAGTTGTATAATATAATTATCATGTAGAGTGTTGTATATGGTCTTGTGTTTTACAGGGGGCGTTGACACAATGGCTCTTGCGTGATATTCTTAGAATAAACATGAAGAAAGCTCTATTTTCATTCATTATTTTAGCCTCTTGCCTCATTCCGTTGTATTCTCAAGAGTCTACCGAGAGCGAGACAGGGCCCGTGTATACTGGTGATGTTTATATCCCAGGTTACGAAACAGGAAATGGCAGTCTCAGTTTAGGGGTGGGCATGATACTCCCTCTTTTTTATCAAACATTTACCGGGGAATATATACCTCAGACGCGGCTTACGGTAGGTGGGTCAGCTTGGTTGGAATGGGATATCTTTCTTTGGAAAGCGCTTTCTGTTGGAATGGAAATAGATGGCACTTTTATGCTTACCCCTAATAATCGTTTTTTAATTCTCTCCCCCATTACCGCACATGTCAAGTATGTATTTCAAGCGTACCCTATTGAGTTTCCTATGTCATTGGGGCTTGGTATCAACCTTGTGTCTCTTGAAGAAAGCTTCAAGGTAGATTTTGTTATAAAGCCAAAAATGGGGATTACGTATAGAATAAACCAAAACTGGGCAGTGGGCCTTTTTGCTTCCTATTTGTTTGATCTACAGGTATACGATTACACCTTAGGAGAGGAATACTCTAGAATGGCAAATTTTCTTGAGTTCTCAGCAGGGTTTTCATATGTTTTCTAAAAACTATCATCGTAGCAGTATGCAGGGCAGTGCTTATCCATATTATTCTGCATCCATACCCCTTCTACTGCTTCCTTTTCTTCTTTTCTTTGTATTTCTTTCCTGTAATGAGCAAAAAGCAATATTTGCAGAAATAGAGCGGGAAGAACTCATCCAAACTTCTAACCTTCCCAATACTATCACCCCTCTTAGCATGGTGCTTCTTGGCAATTCGTATGTAGTGTCTACAGGGGGGGGCTTATACAAGAGGCGGGTAGATGGAGAAAGCTGGGGAGAGATAGCTCTTCCTTCAGGGTATAGTGGAATTACCAGTATTGTAGCCCTTGATGAAAACACAGCGTATGCAGTTCTGATAGTTAATTATGAAAAGCGAAGCACAGCAACTGCACTTTTCAAGCTTAGCAATACTACAAGTAATACACTGCAATTTGATCATATTCGCACGATTGCAGCAGACGATGGTGCAATCACAAGCCTTTTTATAGTGCCAGGAAGCGATAATGTGTATGCGTATGTGTATAAAAAGAGCGAGAAAGATAACGCACCCTCTGAAGTAAATTATTATCAGAATTTTCAATCTGCAACACCACAATTATTGATGTATGCAGATGGGGAAGATGCTTTTGAAGCAAGGGACAGAAATGACACGATAATAGGGGTTATTTCGCATAACGGTACATTATATGTTGCAACTCAAACTCAACTCTTTACTCTTGCAGGTAATATCTTACGCGAAGTCGATGTAAGCGTAACTACAGAGAGGGGGCTTAGTGCGTATCAAAAAGATTAATGGTATATATGTCAATTCAAAGAACAAGATTTTTCTTTCATCATCTGAAGAAATTTGGCAGTATGATGGTACGTGGAAGAGAGATAGGATTTCTTCTAGGAATTTTACAACATTTATGGAGGTGCAAACGGCGAATTTTAATGGAATGCTTGTAGGTACTATTTTCTACCCTAACAGTCCAGGACTAAGTGCAAACAGTAAAAATGAGGGTTTTTTTGAATTCGCAGACGACAACGTGACAGCACTCAGCGCTCCACAAGGAGATAAGTATATTTCAGGATCACTTGATGAATCAGGTATATATGCATTTTACTACAATGCAGACACAGAAGATCTTTTTGTGCTTACAGCATCCCAAGGCCTCTGGCGTGGATCGTATGCGTCTAGTAGAGAAGTTGACTGGTTTCTGGAATAACCATTAAACATTCTTAAAATAAACTAGTGTGCTCTCGTCCTATCTTTGGAGGGACAAGCACAGTATACTCCACTAACGTGCCATGCTTTACCGTAGCAATTTCTACTGCCCGCCGCTGGGCAAGAGCATCATGCAAGATAGTAAAGTGATCGTGGTAGTTAAGTGCCTCTTTTTGGTTTAAGGCAATAATCATATCACCTTCTTCTAGCCCTGCATCATCAGCGGGGGATTGTGGCAGTATACTTTCAATGTGTAGTATTAGAATCTCTTTAGAGAGCCCATACGCCTCTTTTTGATGCTCTAAGAGCGGAGAAGCAACGTAGCCCGGCCAAACAGTTTTATTCATGCTTTGCAGCACAATATTATCAGGTCGTGCGCTGGGAGTGTATGGTATATGATATGTGTTGCCCCTGCGTACGATGGATAGAACGAGTTCACCTTCTTGGTAGATAACTGAAGGGATAAGGGAGTTGGAGAACACGCGAAGATGTGATGTCCGTAATGGTTCACCGTTTACTGCAGTAATAATATCTCCTAGGCGTAGAGTAGAGACTGTTTTGTATTCCGAACTGTAGATATTATTTAATAAGACTGAGTGGTAGTTTCTTATTCCAAGGTCATAATAATTATGTACATACGATGCATACACAGTTACCCCGAGCCATTTTTCCTTCTTCTTTTCCATTCCTATCAATCTTTCTATATGCTTAGTTATCGCTTGCAGTGTAATAGCATAGTTTAATCCTGTATCGTGTTCCAATTCTAAAATTGAGTTGCCCTCAACACTTAAACCTATACTTTCACCCTTTGCATTAATAATAAGCCCGCCTCCTCCTCCTTTGTTTATTGCGGCATCAGTTTGAAAATAGAGAGCTTTACTATCTTCTCTTGTTCTATGTATGGCAGAAACTACACCCTTAGTGATAGAGAACTGATTTCCATAGGCTACACCAATGGCGTATATCTTCTCTGCTACCTTAGGCACTGCTATTGGTAGTGGTGCTATATTGAGTTCTTCCTCACTCTCAAAAAATAGTATGGCTATTCCTAGGTTCTTATCACTGTTGTGGTAATGCGCGTTGTACATAGTGCCATCATGAAGTGTTACGCGTATTGCATTCATGCGCTTGTAGTTACGATGTTCACTTACAAAAAAATAACGCTTCTGTTCGTTTTTTATAATAAACCCAGAGCTAAGTATGCTATCTTTTTTCAATTCGGTGTATGAGCCGCTGTCATTGCCGGGGTTATTGAGATATGGAGAAGCATCGGGAAAGGCGAATGCTTCAATAGCGACTACTGAAGGGAAAGTTGAACTTACAATATGCGAGATATCACGAGAAGATATATCTACGTGAATGCAGAGAAAGAAAATGCCGGAAATACAAAAAAACAAGCAGCACCGAGACATTTTTTTTCCATTCTCCTTGCGTCTTGCAGCCCTAATATACATTTTTGCTATCCCTGTATATATCATTGCTTGTATGTTTTCTTTCATTTTGCTTGTATCGAGAAGTATGTTGTGTATTGCTTGGGGGAGAGAGTGTTATATGTATGCGAGTATTCCCTTCTCGTATAATATGCAGTGTAAGTTCTTCTTTTTTTAGATAGGCATGATGCAGTAGTGAGAAGTACTCTGCATAAGAAAGCTCTTCTTGATCATCTATCCCAATGATGATATCGTTAGGCTGGAGGAGCGATGCATCAGCAGAGGAATGCGGGTACACTTCAATAATTTCATGAGCAAAATCTTGCTTGGAAAGTCCATAGTTTTGCTTCAGTAGTCGAGGTAATGGGCTTGCTCTATACCCAGGCCATACTGAGTAGCTGAGTGTTTGTAATGTCTCTGGTCTTCGATGTACGGGTATGTCAATGGTGAGCTTCTTGCGTTGGCGAAGTATGGTAAGCGTTGCTGTATCCGTAGTTTGCATAGCACTTATCAGTGGTAAAATTATGCTTATCTTGCTGTGCGGCATTTTTTCAATTGCTGTACCATTGACCGAAAAAACAAGATCACCAAGCTGTAAAGCGTTCTCGGTTCTAGGGATTGAAGTATATATATTATCAATGATAACAGCATTTCCGTCTTCCA
Organism: Ylistrum balloti; assembly: GCF_031769215.1. NCBI lineage: Eukaryota > Metazoa > Mollusca > Bivalvia > Pectinida > Pectinidae > Ylistrum > Ylistrum balloti. The sequence continues at coordinate 11,742 of NW_026783204.1, read as the reverse complement.
TTGCTAGATCTGTTATCACCTCAAAAGTAAGGGGGCTGTATGTGTATCCTATCCAAGCGTGTTCATTTGAGCTTCCGTGTAATAAAGCATCGATTATTTTCTTAGCATTATAGAAGGAAAATATAAAATTCACCCCCGTTTCAATGTATCCACCAAAGGGAATGTAGGCCTGCGTAATAATAAATGTGCTTACACCGATATATTTCCCTTCTGCGTTTACTACTATCCCACCACTGCTGCCTGGGTTTATGACTGCATCTGTTTGAAAATACAGCGCGCTCTTCTTCTCGAAGGATGTTTTATGTATTGCAGATACAACGCCCTGGGTAACGGAGAATAAAAAACCCATGGGATTACCAACAGAATATACTTCTTCCCCTACAAGTGGTTGGTAATCATAGTGTAGATCTGCAACAGGGATGTTTTTTGTGCTATCGAATATAATTATTGCTAAATCATTTCCCTCGTCGGATCGGAAGTTGTGCCCAAGATGTATATCACCATTGCACAACACAAGCAGTATTCTCTGTGCCCGTTCCACAACATGATGGTTTGTAAGCACATAGTAGCGAGAATGTTTTTTGTGAATAATTGTCCCCGAACCGGTGATAACTCGAGAATGGTCATAGTCATTCGTGCCACTGTACTGTTGCTTATTTGTATACTGCGTTTTATAGGGGCTATCATGGTGCCATTCCTCTACTTCTATTGCAACCGAGGAGTGAAACACCTCTTCAATGATGTGCGATATATCATCAGCATATGTATGGGGCGCCGAGAACGCGATGAGGAGGAACAATATTGTCATGGTACTAGCACTATAGCGCATGTGTTATTTCTTTTCCTTTGCTTGCTTCGTAGATATGGGGTGCAGGTGGATGTATGCCCTTTCAATTCCTGTTCGAATTACGGTAAGTTCAACTGCTTTGTTTTCTACTAGCGCATTATGTAAAATAGAAAAAAATTCCTGTAAAGATCGTATCTCGTCTTTGTTGTATTCAATGATGCGATCTCCTGGCATGAACCCAAGTACATCAGCAGGGGAATGAGGGTAGACATGTGTTACATTGAGCATTAATTGCTGCTCATTTAGTCCATGCTGCTCATTTAGTTTTCTAGGATGAGGGGAAACAAGAAAACCAGGCCATATAGCATGTGAGTACGTACCAAGCATTGCTGTGTCCGGCATATGTTCCAGCGGAACTCGTACACGGCTTTCTTTCGCATTTCTTACTAAAGTAAGTTCCACATAATCACCATCTAAGGAGTTGATGCTGGAAAGTAGAGTGCTATTATCGCGGGACAGATTGCTTATAAGAGGTTGAGAATTAATAGCGGTTATGAGGTCTCCAACCCGTATACGTGCAGTAGTATTTTCTATGTGAGTAGAGATATTGCTTACTAAAGCAGCATTTCTGTTGTCAGAACCGAGTTCTTCTAGCATCGCAAAATAAGGGGCATCTGTTGTTGTTTGCAGATGCACACCAATCCATTTCTTCTTTCGTTGCACATTATGCAGCATGGCATGTATTGCATCTATCGAGTGGGAGATAGAGAGCGTGTAGTTTATCCCAATATCTAGGACTTCGTTATGAGAGAAATGGTCTGTATAGATACCTATAACTTCACCCCCCTGATGTATAACTACGGCACCCTCACTTCCTGTATTAAATACAGCATCAGTTTGAATAAAAAAGGCAGGTAGGTTCCCAAATGTTCTATGCGTTCCAGAGATAATGCCTTCAGAGACTGAGAATGTATTTGCATATGGATGACCAATAGAGTATACTGTTTCCCCTTCCAGATAGGATATTTCTTTTTTCAGTGTACGAACAGGAATATTTTGCTTACTTTCAAAACCAAGAATAGCAATATCTAGTTCTTTATCAGCATTCATTAATTCAGCTTTATGTACATTTCCATTGTGCAGTGTAAGAAGTATTGTACTGCTTTCGCGCCCCTTGTTTACCAGCGAAAAATTGGTAAGTACGGAGTATCTATGATCTTGTTTTTCAATAAGTATTCCTGTGCCGATAAAAGAATCATACGTGGTTGCTGGTTGAGTGCGGCTTGAGGATTTCAATGCCTTATCGGGTTCATACAATAGCACAGCATCATTAAATGGGTGAACATTCCTTACAGCATGAACTTCAATAAGTACAACTGACTCTATTATCTGTGATATTAAAGGTATATACTCTTTATTTTGGGTAAATAAGGGCTGCTGATGCTGTACAGTGAAAAGAAGAGCGAGAAGGACTGTTATGTTTTTCATAGTGTTTGTTTTCTGTGCTCCATATACTTTTAAGTAAGTACTTCTGCCCCTGTGCTTGTGATAAGCACAGTATGTTCAAAATGCGCAGCTAATGTATCATCAAAGCTCTTTACTGTAAAATTATCTGTATCCAATGTTGTCGCACCTGTCCCCATAGTAAACATTGGCTCTATTGCAATGATCATATTCTTTTTCAAACGTTTATGAAAAGACTTATGTACATAGTTTGGTATTTCTGGTTCTTCGTGGAGTTGTACACCCACACCATGACCGCAGTAATTTCTTACTATACCAAGAGAAGAATCCATAGCACACTTTTCTATAGCTTTTGAAACATCCAAGACCGAAGCATTGTGAGTAATTGCATTAATTCCCTGTTCTAATGCTCTTTTTGTGTCTGCAACAAAATTGAGTATCTTTCTATCCTTACCAAAATAAAAAGTATATGCACTATCAGAAAAATACCCCTTATATTTTACTCCTATGTCAATGCTTATCACATCCTCTTTTTGTAATTCGCGCTCTTTATTAGGGATACCGTGTATTACTTCATTATTAATAGAAATGCAAGAGTATGCAGGAAAGCCATGATATCCCCAAAACGCTGACTCTGCTCCTTCGTCGCGTATTGTTGCATGTATAAAGGCGTCCACTTGCTTTGTGTTGGGGGTTGCTGATGAGAAGAGTGAGTGCTGCAGGTACTCTGATACAGCTGTGAAAACGCGTCTGCTTATTGTGCCAGCAGTTCGTATGTGATGAATTTCATCTTCATTTTTGATAACTACCACTACTCTATTGTACAAAAAACACAGCAAACTGTCAATTTTGGTATAATTTTATATTGATATATGAAAATCAAAAACAAAAACATTCAGCTTAGATCTGGATTGGTATTATGCACTCTTAGCAGTATCATGTTGGGAAGTGCTATGTTGGGATGCACACAGGTTTCAGAAGCACCTACTATGCTACGTGAAATAGTCCCTAAGAGCAGTAATGATATTCGTGTTATTGAAACACCACTGAAAGCAAGCACGCAATCCGGATCTCCTATCAGTACTCAAGGGCTGTCGGAGTCTCAGTCTGAACTCAATGCGTTGGTCCCTGGGGATTTACTATCCTTGAAACAAAATGGGAAAACTTAGATTTGGATGATTTTGAAGAAGCAATTGCAGTAATATCGCAGAAAGATCACCAGGAAGCGGATATATATATAGCAAAATTCGACCCCAATAATAATAAGTATTACTTTGTCTGGCAAGGAAAAACAAAAATAGTAAGCAACAATGCGGTGCACTTACGTGTATCAGATATCAGTCTAGATGGAAAAAAAGAGATTATCATCAAGGGAAGTAATGTAGACGAGCAGCAGTACATTGAAGTGTATCAGTTGCAAGAAGATGTAACTAATTTACGGAGTTTTGAAAATATATTCTCGATATTTGCAGTGGGTGGTGGAGATATTGAGCTTTCTCTTGTACAAAGGGAGGTGGGTCTTAGTGAAATTACAGTATACAATATCTACGTTGAGAGGGAAATCATCGAAAAAGATCTCTATATCTGGAATAGAAATGTAGCGTCATTTTCTCGTACTCGCACCGATATCATATCTTATGATGATATTGCTCAGGAGAGGATAAGAGAATTAAACACAAAAGATCCTAATATTTGGCTTAACTATCTTCAGGGCATATGGGAGCTTAAGAGGGGACAAACATTAGATAATACAGATCAGTCTCTATTTATTTACTTTGCGAAACAAGCGCCAGAAACTACTATTTTTTATCATGATTCCATGAAATTATATGCCTGGGATAGGGTATATCGCGTGATACGTGCAAATATAGGTATTGAAGCTGTATTGCTCGACGTTGTACTTCCTAATGTAAAAAAAAGCTTGAATATTGAAATAATGTCAGAAGATGAAATATTTATTAATATTCAGGACGATCATGCAGAAGAAGTGAATGGGGTATATACTAAGCTCAATGAGAACGCAAGTGATGTGCTAAGCACGCGACTGTATAAAAGAGACATCGACGATAGAAAAGATATACTGCAGCAGTGGTTGCTTGGAAGAAAAATCGATAACAGCACAAGCACATCATATTTTTTTTCTCAGGAAACAATTGATGCATACTCGGGCACAGAAGAAGAAGTGTTTCTGTACGCGCTTTTTTTATTAAACTCGCGCATATTTATTGAATGGTATAAAGCGGGAACAAACTCTAGATTTTATGAGATTATAGATTTTGTAGATGTACATGCACAGAATACATTAATGCTAGTGCCTGTGGCTATTACAAGCAATGCAATCTATACTTTAGAGCAGGAAAAAACAATAGTACTGGAGCGGTTTTAGTGCATTTCTTCCTATTTTTCTCGTAGGAATCCCTCAATGTTATGGCTGCGAATGGTAGTAATTTGAAAATCAATGTTTTTGTGATCATAAAGGGGTATGATTACTTGATAAAAAATCGTTCCATTCACCTCTGAATAGGTAATAACTGGCAACGCTATGTCTGAGACGCTGTTTTGAATTTTTTCTTGCAGCTGTGCATGGTATACTTTGGCGGATTCTATATTTTGAAAGGCAGCCGTCTGATATCCTATATTTGGATACGGTGAGAGTCCGGCATCATTTTTCTTTGCTTCAAGTGCTTTGTTTGTATCGTTTGTAGTGGAGGTAGTAGAGTTGCTATTATTAAAATAGAAAAACAGGGAAGGAAGGGGAAGCTTATATACAGAACGCCCCTCAAACAATGCCATTTCCATAGATTCTGGATATACTGAATTTAATTGCTTTTCTGCTAGTACGATGTATTCACGGTTTCCTGTTATACGTGCTACTTCATGTAATAACAAGAACAGAGCGGGTGAATCTATCGTGTGAGTATTCACGTTCATATACTGCACTATATGCTCCATAGATAATGCGTATTTCTGTTCTGCGATTAAAATTTGGGCTTCTAACTCTATTATTCTTTCTTGTAAGATTGGGTTGACATCTGTGCCGCGAATAATACGTAGATTATTTCGAGCAACATCAACGTTACCCGCGTGAAATTCATGGAGGCTAGCCTCAAAAAGATACACAGGATCTTGAGTTTCTTCAAACACTGAATGATATAGAATAGCTGCATTCTTAAAATCGTATTTTAATGACGCCAGCTCTGCAAAGAGGAGGTAAAATTGCGCACCTATATCTGATGGGTTGTAGTATTCAAGTATTGAAAAAAAGAAATTATAAGTATGATCAATATTCTTAAAAGTTGAAAGATTGGAGTGTACAAAAGACATTAAGATTTCGGTACTTGGCTTAGGGTTCTGTAGCAACCAAATATCTAAAGCATCTGATGAAGAGAATGGAGAATCTTGACCAACCTGGCTATGTACATGCAATGAAACAAAGCTCAGAAGAATAAAGAAGAATAAAGAAGAATAACGAGTATTCAATTTATCTTGCTGTTAGGTAGCGATGTTGTCTGTGGGGAAGTTGTATTATTCTTTTTTTGTTTTTTTTCTACTTGCTTCATTCTTTTTGTTTCCTGCTTAATGCTCTTATTAAGTATGTTATGGGCGTACTTTCTTGAGTATGAAAATATAAAAGGGATAGTAATGACTACCCCAACAAAAGCACCAATGTATAAGAGTGAAATACCAGGTATATTTTCAAAAGTATAAAAGAACAGTAATGTCTGTTGTGTACTTAAAATTTGCTATTGTGAAAGTAAGTACTAACCCAATAAACAAAGCACTGAAAATAAAAATCAACATATAATATTATTATACAAAAGAAGCAATATGTTTATTCATATAAAAATTGTGAAACATATGCTTGCAGTGCTTCCCAGTCATTGTTTTTGGGAAGTAAAACATACGCACCAATATTGTTGAGTTCCTCCGTTGGATTCTGCGCTCTGTATTCTTCCATGCTTATTTGCTGTGCCAAAAGTTTAGTAAACGTATAATACAGTATGTTGGTGGTAGAAAGCGTATGTGTATCAGATAGTTTATAGGATCGGTATTTGCGTATCATCGAGATAATATCCAATGTTTGTAGGTCAGTTTCAATGTGTTGTTTGAGTTGAGATATTATTTTAATGAGAGAAGAAATGGAGGAAAACGTATTCAGTGATACTATTTTTTCCTGCATTGATTTAAGAATTAACTGCTGTCTCTCCGATCTACTAAAATCATCAGAACTACTTCTTGAACGAGCAATTCTCAATGCTTCAACGCCTTGTAATGTGTACTCTCCTCGCGGATAACTAAGATACGACCAACGACCGTTTTCTTTTATTTTATAGCTTGTATCAACAAGATCTTCCTTGAGAGACACTGTAATCCCCCCAATGATATCAATAACCGAGATAAAAGCATACATATCAACTGCAATATAATGATCAATTTTCACACCGAGAATACTGGCTAGTATCTGAGTAAAATTTTCCTTTGAGTAAAATTTATAGTACCAATTAATTTTTCTGCCTTTATGGTATAAATCTCTCGGTATACTCAAAAGCTTGATAGTGCCGTTGTGGATGTGTGCAAGTATAATGGTATCTGCAAGCTTATTATGCGACCCCAACAGAAGTATTGTACGCGTGTCAGCATTCTGCTGTGATCCTATCACGTTTTTCTCGTATTCCAAAGCTAGTGATACAGAGCGGATAGGGACATCGTCCTTGTCTAAGATCCAAAGCTCCCCATCGTTTTGCAGTATAGCAAAGGCTCCAATTTTTTTGTCTTTTCCTAGCTCATCTACAGACGAGCTCAGCACATCAAGGTAATGGTAGTCATCGTTGCTTCTCCATTCTGATGCAACTCGGAGCTTCTGAGATCTAAGCATGGTCTGATTTTCTTCTTTCGAAAGCAACTCCTGCAATGTCGACCGTCGTTTATGATGTTCAATTTCTTTGAGAGATAAAAAAGAGGCACTATAAATACTCTCCCTTATATTTGCTATCTTTTCATCTTCGCTGATATCTATACCATACTCCTCACCATTGATTGAGAGCACACTTGTAATACTGTTCATAGAAATTGTTACTATGTTTTCAGCAAATTCATTGTTAAATTTCCATATATAGTCATGCTCCGATGCTTGTTGTGTAATAATACTTGCACGAGAGGATTGAATAAATGTTTGCATTTTCTGCGAGCGAAGTTCTGCTTGCATACGTTCTAAGAGGTGCAGGGAACCTGTCATGCGGGCGTTTACTGTTTCGTGTAATTCTGTGAATAGCGCACGAAACTCACTCAAGCTACTGACGTTATTTCTTTGTGCAAAAGAACTTTGGATAGTGAAACGTAGTTCTTCTTTGTTTTCTACGATATCTTCTAAGATGGGATCTAATTTTGCAAGAACAAAATTTTCTGTCTTAATAATAATACTTACATTTTTTTGGGAAAGATACAACTGTAAAGCCTCTGCTTCTTGAACTAAGGTGTTACGTGTAATATACGCATGTACTTTCTGGGCATACATCTCATCATAGTATCTCTGATACATCTCCTCTAATAGCGTAGACACAGTATTTTGTTCCGTATTTGCAGTGCTTTTTTGTAGTTGCAATTCAAATGGAGCACTTTCTAATTCTAGTAGAGTTCGTAATTCACCATGATTATCAATAAGTTGAAGCAGGGTGCTGAAAATAAGCTGGGCGTCCTTTTTATTGGCTTCTTCTTTAGCCGAGAAAGAGCGGAAGGTGAGAAAAGTAAAAAGAAATAATGCGAATAACGCACTCATGGTAAGTAGGATGAGTATGTATTGCTTTGTGTTAGTTTTCATTGTGGTACTACCAATTCTATATTGCTACGAATGCATCTGCTCAGCTAATAGAACAGTATTATGCATAAGCATCGCAATGGTAACAGCGCCAACCCCACCGGGTACAGGGGTAATGTAAGAAACTTTCTCGAGTAGGGCATCAAAATCACAGTCTCCTACCAAAATATAATCCTTCTTAGCTTCACGTGCTACGCGTTCTTCCTCGGTAAGGGTTATTCTGTTAATTCCAACATCGATGATTACCACACCCTTCTTTACCATTTCTTCTGTAAGAAATTTTGGCTTCCCCATAGCAAGAATAATAATATCCGCGTTTTTGCTATGTGCAGAAATATCTTTTGTCTGTGAATGGCATAGTGTAACTGTAGCGTTCCCATATTCATTTTTAAGGGTAAGCAACTGAGAGAGTGGACGTCCTACCAAGTTACTTCTCCCTATTATAACAATGTGCTTTCCTTGAGTGTGGATGTCATAATATCTAAAAATTCTATCACAGCTAAGGCGGTGCAGGGGATAGGTACTGCAGTGTTTTCTTTCTGCAGTTTTCCTATATTTGTTTCATGCAGTCCATCAACATCTTTTTCTGGGTTGATAGCAGAAAGTATTCGCTCAGTATCCACATGTGCAGGGAGTGGTAATTGTACAAGAATACCATGCACTGTATTATCATGATTGAGTTGTGCAATAAGAGCGAGTAGCTCATCGGTGCGGGTATGCTCGCCTAATTCAATAAGCTCCCCATCGATACCCAGTTCTCTGCATTTCTTTGCTTTCATGCTTACATAGACCCTGCTTGCAGGATCATTCCCCACCAAAATAACCCTTAAACACGGGGTAATGTTTTTTTCTTGTAGCGCCGTAATACGTTGGGTTAATTGAGTATATACATGCGTGGCAACATATTTCCCTATTAGTAGTTTATGATCATTTTTCATATTGGATATAATAATACTATACTATATTATTATTATTATATAGTAAACTTTCCCTATAAAAGGAGCGTATTGTGAATACAGTCGTTTTAGGAGCACAATGGGGGGATGAAGGAAAAGGAAAGATAGTTGATGCGCTTTCCTCTCATTTTAATTGGGTAGTAAGATACTCTGGTGGGGCAAATGCTGGGCACACGATATATCGAGACGGCGTCAAATATGTATTCCACCTCCTCCCTTCAGGTATATTGCATCACAGCACTTATATTCTCTTAGGTCCAGCTATGGTTATTGACCCAGAACAGCTCAATATGGAATTAGAACAACTGGATAAACAAGGTATACCATGGAAGAACCGCCTTTTCATTTCAGATAGAGCCCATCTTGTTGTTCCTTCATACAAGAAAGAAGATATTAAAATAGAGAATAAGAGAATAGATAAAATTTCTACCACTAAACGAGGTATAGGTGTAGCGTATGCTAAAAAAATGCTTCGTACCGGTATTAGAGTTGCTGATTTACATGATGCATCTTTGCTGCATAACCTTAAGAAATCAGACAGAAAATTCCTTGAACAGCATAGAGATTTTATAGAAACCCTATCAGTGAACTGTTACACTGTATTAAATGCTAATCTAGACAGTAATAAAATACTTTTTGAAGGGGCGCAGGGTGTAATGCTCGATATTGATTTAGGCACCTATCCTTATGTTACCTCGGGTTTAGTAGGACTAAACGGTGTTGCTTCCACCGGATTCCCCACAAAGAAAATTTCTCGCATCATTGGGGTGGCTAAAGCATATAGCACTCGAGTAGGGGAAGGCCCCTTTCCTACAGAATTTCCCAAAGAGCAAGGTGGCTTATTAGATCTTATACGGCAACGCGGCAACGAGAAAGGCAGTACTACAGGCCGCTTAAGACGTTGTGGGTACTTAGATCTTATAAGCTTAAAATATGCATGTGATATTTCTGGAATAAATTCACTGGTACTTACGCATCTCGATGTCTTAGATGTTCTGGAGTCGTTTCAGGTCTGTGTGGGGTATGAGCATGAGGATAATTTCTTTGACTCGCCTCCCAGTAATACAAAAACACTTATGCAATTAAAACCAGTGTTGAAAACCATAGAGGGATGGCAAACAGATATTAGCACAGTAAAGTCGTGGTCTCATATTCCTGCTAATACAAGAAAATGTATTGATTTTATCGAATCGTTTGTAGGAGTGCCTATTGAAGCACTTTCAGTAGGGCCAGATAGATCTCAGATGGTATACATACCTTCTTTTAAGCTATAGATAAGCGCTATAAATATAGCTATAAAATATATAAGCATAGGTTTGCGGGCTTTCTAGTCAGCGGCGCGGAAGTAGTACCAGCAAGTATGCACAAGTATGCACAAGCATGCAACAGTGCATATACGGCACGCTAGTAACTATGCGTCCTGTATATCGTAGTTGTGCTCTTATGCTGCCTGTACTATTATGCAATCTTATTTGCGTATTGTTTCATACAAGCCTTCATATAAGATCTGTTTCATAGAAGTTATTTTTTATATCTGGGTTTGTTGAAATTGGCACATACAATATTCGTGTTGTTAGCAGCACATGCATATCATAAACGTTTATTAAGCGTTTATATGGAGGTGGCGGGAATTGAACCCGCGTCTTAAAGGAGCGTATGAGCACTTCTACAAGTTTAGTTTATTACTGTAGTTCTCGTTGAGGAATTAAGCGATAAACACGCATCACCCAACATAGTCAATATGAATTTCCCAAACATTGCATTGACAACAATGTCAGGTACGTTCCAAGTGAACAGGTTTTAGCTAGGAACATCACTAAGCCTGTTGCTACATATTATGCAGCTAAAGCAAAATTTTCGTTTGCGTTTATTTTTGAGTTGGTAATTAGGTTACCATACCACTTGCATACTAATAGCACTGTCTCTAATCGAGTCCGAACACCCCCATGACATAAGTATACTAGAATCTAAAATTTTGCAAGGATAGTGTCAAGTATCTCTCTATCTGCTGCGGCAATAACATCTACAGTATTCGTTTCAATAATCTGTTGCCAGTTAAGCACTTCCCCTTGCCAATTACTTACGAAGCCACCTGATTCAACGAGAATGAGAAAGACAGGAGCTATATCCCATGTATGCATATTGGCATCTATCACAAGTCTAGCCTTATTTGCTGCAACTAAGTAGTAGGCGTATGCATCTGCCCATGTTCTAAAATGTGCTGGGTATTCAGAAAGCTCAGAATATGCGTTAGGGTGCTTCTGCTTTACTATTTTCCAATCATAGGAAAGAAAAAGCGGAGTATTTCCCCTTGCTATGCTTTGTTTGCTAATGGTCAGGCGCTTCCCTGCATCCCATGCTCCACACCCCTTCATAGCATATACTATCTTATTAAGCATTGGAATGGATATAGCACTAAAAATAGGTTCATATGTCTGTGTATCAAATAAAGACAGCAGGGTTGTAAACAAGGGTACACCATGACTAAATGCAAGAGTGCCATCAATAGGGTCAATAATCCACATATAACGTTCCGAGCGCTTTGTTACCCCAAATTCTTCTCCTAGAATACTATGTTTAGGAAAATATGTATTAATTTCAGAACGAATATAGGTTTCAATGTTTGTGTCAGCTGCGGTGACTGGGCTTTTATCGTCTTTGTATTGTATCTCCTTTTTCTCAGTAAATGATTCTAAAAAGTATGTTGTAGCAATGTGAGA
>NW_026783203.1:0-63147 GCF_031769215.1 Ylistrum balloti | reverse complement strand
ACTCCAAGCAATAAAATGCTCATCATTGTCAAAATGTAAATATTCTTGATTATTCAATTACTTATACTAACGTGTACATGTATGTATAGATTAGTACATGGGTTGCTTATAATAGTTTATATACAGTCTAATTCAGTTGTCATCCAAAAGACATCCCAAATTCAATAGTTGTAAATCCTTTATATACTGAAGAACGGAAGTATATACACAGGACAAAATTTAAAACAGGAAATTAAATGACATAGTTAGACAAGAAAAGCATCGATCTATAAATAAAAAATGAACCGAAAACATTGGAAATTTTGATGTTTTGAGTGAGGAGCGGTAATTAAAAAAATATTGACTCGCGATTATAAGAGCAGTAATTTCCTAAAAACTACTTTTTCAAATTGGTGTTGGTCTTACTTGTGGTAAGTCCAGTTGAAGTTCGTAAAACACTATCTCAAAAAAAAAAAAAAAAAAAAAAATCCTTTGGTTTTGAATTGCACAGATCTACTCAATGCCGAGTCGGTCGAAAGAACAGAGAGAAATGATATTGGCATGCTCTATGTCTGCACAAACGAAATGCAAGGTTGCAAGACAGTGTGGGTGGAGCCAAAAAGGAATATCATTTTTGGCAACGTCTTAATGCAACCGCTTCAACATCCGATCGACCACGAGTTACCACCTCTCGTAAAAATCATCTGATATTGTTGCAGCATGTTCGCGAGCGGTTCCTTCCTGTAACCGTAACAGCCAGACAAAATCATCAAAATTATCAACATAATATTGACTCAGCGTTAAACAAAACATGTTCATATCCGAAAGAATGATCTGTAATTGGCTGAAACATCACCCAATTGTTGCGAGAGGTTCTTGCACAGGCCCTCTCTGTTTGGGTGTCACCTTCGCACCAATCGCCTTGATACTAATGAACATCATTATGGTAAATACCATAACACGAAAAAGGGTATACAACACCAGATTGCTCGTCGACTTCCTAAGAAAGATCAACTACTCAGATAATAAAATACCACTTAAATGCCTGATAATCACACTAATGATTAAATATAAATTAAATTGAAACTAAAAAATAATTATCTTAGAGCCATGGAGATATAGCAACCTAACAACCAAACATAAAAACAAACAAAAATAAAAACAAATCCCACACAATGAGGTCAACGGGATAGATTATTTATTCACACAAAAAGCTTGTCATATTAGAAAATCTATTATTAAAAGCATAAATGTATGTGTCATTGGTGTAACAGAACAATGTAACATCATTGGTTTTTAAATTAAAAATACACATCCGAACGGCATGGTGTGTATATACAGTATATATGATACAAAAATCGTATAGAGATAATGAACGCATCCAAACATAAAAATAATAAAAATGTGATGGGATGTGTCATATACTACAATCAGGGATACATCACTTATGGTAAACAAAACACAAGGGGAAAGTTTTAACAGACGTAGATGAACTCGGTACAGCCCTGAAGGAAGCACGGCTGTGGGATCACACAACGTTACACGATATACACACGATGTACATGTATGCACGATCAGCGCACGATAAGAAACTAGACGAAATAAGCTAATGCACCTCTGTTAGCACGTTGTGCATGTCGCACAGATATTCAAATCCTTCGTGGTTGATATAAATTTACAAAATGACTTATGTGGGATAGGTGTTTTTATTTTCTACATAAGAGAACAACTAAGTACAAACGAAATGTATATAACCTGAGTGAGCCTTAAATCGATTGTTTAGACACATGTAGATATTTCACATACTGTCGAATGGTTACATACACTCTTAATTCAAAGTGTTTTGTTTACAAAATGCCGCAGGTGACCAGACTTCTGACGACAAACGCGGCATTGCGCCGAGATTAAGACCAAATAATGATTTTTTTCATGCGATAGAGTTTTGAGATTAAACAAATTCGACAGAATACATCTTAAGAAAACTAAAGAAATGTCTTTTGTTCTTTGAGATAATCTTTGAATTTCACGCCTGATTGATTTCAATAAAAATATTGGCTACTTATCCAGAGATTCCTACGAAACACTTTAGTAACTGAAAAAGACCTGAAATATATCATTACAGTCATACGATATACGGTAAGATAATCAGAAAACCCTTTTCTTTATTTGTTAGGTATACATTAATATGTTCTCTCTCTCTCAATAGTACACAAAACGAACATTGTACTTTATAAGTAATGGAGATCATGAAAACGTTCATATTTTGATTGCTTTACTGGCAAAATAAGCTATCAACAAAACAAAACCCGTGAAAAAATAACGATGTTTGTTATTGAGAATGTCGTAGTGTTTAGACAAAAAGAAATTGTTCCATCTGAGCGTAGGCACAAGTCTTAGGGAAGTAAAAATTCCAATAATTGCTGCACATACACATTTGCTTGCTCTGTCTTTAGTTATTGTTTACAGATATAAGAATATTGTTCAATTTGGATATAAAATAACTAAAACAACACTAATTTTGTTTTTGTGGGCCATTTTTTGCACTAGCGGTATCGAACATAAATTTGGATCATGATTATGTTTACATCTTGATGTATTCTTGAATTCTGATAATGTATAATGAATATATTATGCTACCACAAAGGGAAAACAAATCGTTACATTATCACAATGTAGTTACCATCTTGCAATTGGACAGCAGACACAATCTTCACCACAAGGAGGAATGCTCAACCTAAGGTCAGAATTTGGACAGTGTTAAGGGAAATGCTCGGGAAATATCTGTTTAGAAAGCAGAGAGAAGACAAAATCTCAAATTTAGTTGTCCTCAAGTGAACAGGTTCCTGTGAATGAACATGTACCCTTATCTCCTCCTTTCGACCGTGTTTAAAATACATGTATAACATGTTGCTATAATTAACTGCAATGCACATCACATCTCTGTCTTCAAATTGTTAAGCATATGTGGAGCTATAATTCCACTGGAAGTGTAGACGATTAATTGCATTAATGTCCTAATGAAATATAAATAGATGTATATGAATAGCAGACATCCACTTGAGTATCGATTTCAAGCCATCATAACAATAGCTCCATTGGCATGTAAAAGACCGACAACTCTCAACTACTTTTTATATCAATCAATTCAGTTATGTCTTTCCCGTGTCAGTTATTTGCTTCATATGTCTTTCTTTAAGAATCGAGTAATGTTGGCCTTCATTTTTGTCGTGAATTTCTCTTTGCAAACGAGAGGCCGATAGGCTCTCATCGCTCCCTTTAATGGTTTTCATACATTCAGCTATGAAAGAATCTGATAAGAAATAATTAAACATCTATCTCCAGATCTATTGCGATCAGACCCCAATGGAGCCAAAAACCACTGTTCTTACTAAATCTTATGTTTGAACAAAATATTTCTGTCATTCCAAAGGGGAGGTCAAAGCTACCTTTCTTATCAAATCTGAAGAGTTTGCTCATTTTTCCCAATTGCTCACCACAGCTCAGACCAACAATTTATACAAAATCAGTTATGTATTCTTTTGACTTATGTTTGTCGAAATGCTTTCAGTGCAAGAAAAGGATTTTAACATTATTTTATTGTTTATGCTCTTAGACCCCACTTCTCTTACATGGGAATTCATACCCAATGATTTTACATTATTGATTTCCTTCTACCTAAAGATGCTTTAAAGATAAGATATCAACGGTTCACTTCATAACCATCTACAGTTTACACATTTTCTGACGCATGTCCTTGAAAAAGTAGTGCAGCAATATATCGATCTTTTGCTTTTAATCTACTTTCTGAGATCATTCCTTTCAAAAAACCATTATCAGAAAAAGGTAAATAATGAATTTTAATTACTTCTCAGAAGAGTACATGATTAAGCAAGCAACATTCTAAACGTACTGTTTAAAGTAATTAACGGTGTCAACAAATCGTGATGTGTTGTATTCGCCGAATATTATTTGCTAATGCCACGTTACAATGGAGCTATTGACAATTAAAAATTGCATCGTTTTAATAAGCATTTGCAATAATGGAGATCGAAATAAGTAGTTTTTATAAACATGCTAGTTATATGGGCAAAACATGTAATGATTTTTAAGATGTTGGTTGAGTGGGAATGAAGCGTATTTTGTTATGACACGGATAAATCATGGCACCTGACATTTCAAACTTCGATGTCGAGACTTCGACTTCGGTGTGTTTCAAATGTGTGCCGTTTACGATTCATTTCCGGATTTGGAAAAGTTTGGTTGATGAAGATAATGGAAAGTTTTACGGTCGTCATAGTGATCTCATCGAGAAATATTCTATGTCTTTGTACTATATAAAGCTTGATATGTTTGATGCCCATTAGCATACCTGGTAGTTCCGTTGTTGTTTACAGTGATCGCCTATGGGAACGTGAGACGACTTATAAGGATAGACCAATATTTACATATCGAGATTCGTCGATAAAACAGACAAGGTTTTCCTTACTTTTCTTTTGTTTGTTTTTTGTTGTTGTTTTTATTCTCCGTGTCGAATTTGTGCTTATATTATCATTCCGCGTTCATGTCGATATTTTCTTTTTGATGTTTTTATCCAAACAAAGGAAGAAGGATGATAAATTGAGCGATTTTCCTATTTCTGCTATTTGACCCAACCTCTGTCACCAGAGGGGTAAGGTCCAACATTTGTTCAAAATTGAGTCCCCCTTCATTTAATACTGATTCTAACGAAATTGAGACAAAATTCTGTCATTTTGTCATTTCCAGTTTTTGGCCTCGCCCAGCAGATCCCACTTGGATAAGCCCATCGTTTATGGAAAAAAATTATTCCACGTTCCAAAGTATGCCTCTTAACAGATTTGGACAAATTCTGTTAATAACAGAATGTTACATATTTGATATAACGCTAAGATCCTGCTTTACATGGATACATATTCAACGGGAATCATCACTATTTTCAGTGTGAATGAATGTAACCAGCTTAAAAAAGAACGGTCTATTTCGGAAACAATTTTATCGTCTTTTTTTCATGCAGAACTCGCTTTGCTGTTATATGCTCATATCAGCTTTACCTATCTGAAGATTGTACAAAACATCCACAAACACCTTCTGAGAAAGTAAAGTTAAACAATGCATCGATAAAGAAGAGGATACCTCGCTTGTGCAGAGCGTATTTCTCATCAAAATATTTTTTCGGGTATTAAACATTCAAAAATCGACGCATTGTTTCTATATATGTATTTCACACTTGGTTGCACACATGTGACATTAGATCCATGTATGGGGTCCTGTCTTTGATAAAATAATCAGAAGTTGGGATTTGACAGACATGTCATGACTGTAAATAAATAATGCACGTATTTGAAAGTTAAAGTCTACTGTTCAAGCCAATTTCATAACATGATACAATATAGCTATTGACGATCTCACAGCTTTTTTTAGCAATTCTTACCGAACATGGATATCAGACCTTGGATTATTCTGTTTTGTGTAGTTAAAGTAGAGCCAGGTAAGTGTTTTACATTCTGATCTCTCGGAAGTACAGCGATTAGCTTGACCGGATCTGAGAATGGTGTTTTAACGTATAAGTTATGACTCGCTATATAAAGACACAAACTAGCTAACGATTAATCAATGTTTTAGTTTTGTTTTCTAACGTGTGTCTGTCCATTAATCTTTGGATTTTATTAATATCCGAAAATTTGTCTCATTGTTGCCATCATTGTCTTGAAAAACCTTCGGTACATATGTCCTATCTCAGCTTTCAATCCTTTTTAATATTACATAGAATGTACAGATATTATGTATAACCAGTTTGTTAAAAAGTGATGCAAACAATTACTTAAGAGTCTGTGATGAAAGCATTACTTTTAGGAAAAGCAATTTCAGCAGAGGAGCCGATATACCAATATGTGTATGTTAGTTTAAACCAAGTTATATATATATACTCAGGATGCGATAGCAACATAAGTTGAGAATACAAGCTTTTTTCTGTTGTGTAATTTTTGGTCGGTAAAAATGCCATATGTTCAAACATAGGTATGAAACACTTAACCAAATTGATATGTAAACATATACATTTTTGACCTCTGTCCTCGTCCTCCAAGGGTCGGGTTCAGACCGGGTCCAGTCGACTGACGAAAAAAAATCTTCAGACTTCGTAGCATTGTTTTTACCAGTTAGAATGTAACAGTTGTGAGAACATTTTTCTTTATGTCTTGGCTTAATTGTAAACACGAGATGACATTTCAAAAGTTTATATATTTTAATATTGAATAACCGACTTCTACTCAACGTGTAGACCGTAGAGAGGTCGAATTAGCTAGCTAATAGGAATCCAATTTTCCCCAGTTTTATACTTATAATGTGTTTGCGAATTTATGTGAAAAATGAAGCGTTGAAAGACTTTATAGTGACTTCATTAATGTTGCTACAAATGTGTTTTACTGTGTAATACATTGAAAGAGTTAATGTATTTGTAAATTTAGGTGAAAAAATTGAAAAAATTAATGCTAAATTCCTATTGAACTTAACATTGGTTGTTCGTTTTCTTTTATTCAATGTGAACAATAGTAAATATATTTATCTTAAACAATCTGATCTGCCTCACTATTAAGACCACCTCGCTATTGAGACCACTTTTGTCCAGCCCCCAAAGTGGTCTTAATAACGAGGTGGTCTTAATAGTGAGGTTTTAGTGTATTAGTCAGCATTATTGTATTGATTTTTGTTTTGAAGAATATGATTCCGATCGTACTTAAACATATTTTTCTTAGAAATACTTTTTCTTCAGTTCACTTCATCTGAACTTATTAACAAGAGAAGATAATTATGCTCCCACAAGAAAAAAGACTGTTTTCGTATGCTGCTTTGTATATATACTAAGATAAAGCATTTTGTGCCAGGGGAACAATTCGGTTATATCAGATATGTTACCCTTCATATTGTTTTGTTTTAATATGATTCACTGCATCAAACCTACACTGAATTAAAGCTTAATGACGCTTCATCTTTCTTATAGATGTCTTTTATTCCAACTATACAAGAAAGCCAGTATTCGACAACAAGTTACCTATGAGTGGTCAACTATGGTCTGTATACAGCAGAAGTATAATGGAGTGCTGTGTAATATGTCAAACGGACGGTAAATGTTTAAGTTTCTTCTACAAGCTCCAACAATGCAAAGGATTTCCTTATAGAATGACTCCTTACGTAACTACAAATGATGCACCGGATCTAGTTTATGCCGACATGAATGGTAAGTGAATATCCGTTTGTCACAACTGCTTGGTGCAACCACATCGACATTTATTTTCAGATTTGTCCTGCTTTTACTTCATTTATTTAATTGATAATCGTTTGATATATAAAAACTGATTAAAAGGTTTCTTTTAAAAGGCCCTATTCAATTAATAGAACTTTTGACAATCAATCTCATTGAATAATGCCACAAGTAAATTATTTGATGTATCGTGGTCGACCCACGCATTAACTCTGTCCATTTCATAACATTTGTGCTGATACTATTTCGCAAAGATGTTAATTGACCTGGGTTGATGTGATTCTGCCTTCAAGTTCGAAAAAAAGACAGATTAACTGATTTAACTATCCATTTGCAGACAGTCATAAATGTTTAAATTGATCGACAGTTGTTGTTTAATTCAGTCTTATTATCTGTGTAGTGTAAACATTTACGACACCAGTACTTAAGCTTTGTAATAAATCGTGAATGGTAATGATACTTGGAACTTTCATCCGTACAAAAACCAATATAATAATATCTTTAAATTAGCTACTGACAATATGTCTAATGCCATTGAAAAATGTCATTTCACAAATAGTGTAACAACTCTGATGGGTAACTTGACAACATCTCATAAGTCAAACCATATATACATTATGGTTCTTTCAAAGCTAAATCTTTTCAGTTTTACCCGAAATCAAAGAAACATGTAGAATACTAAGAAAAACATGCTTACGTAGCCCGGGAGGGGACATCAGGGAACAATCTTTACCCGTGGCCTCAGCTTAGTAATCTGTGGCCTCGGTTTAGCAATCTGTGGCCTCGGTTTAGCAATCCGTGACCTCGGTTTAGCAATCCGTGGCCTCGGTTTAGCAATCTGTGGCCTCGGTTTAGCAATCTGTGGCCTCGGTTTAGCCTCGGTTTAGCAATCTGTGGCCTCGGTTTAGCAATCCGTGGTCTCTGTTTAAGTAATCCGTGACCTCAGTTTACGTAATCCGTGCCTCCGTTTGAAGTAATCCATGGCTTCGGTTTATTAATCCGTGGCCTCTGTATAAGTAATCGGTCAAAATTCAGTCTTTATTAAACAATTTTACCATTTATAAATACGTAGTTGGTGACCACGAAGGATTTAAGATGGGGCCGACACGGTCCTTCCCCACACCACACCCATTTTATTGGCGGAGAGTTGATCAATTTTTCAAACATAAATTGATCATCTGGGGGCTGGGCTTTAACGGTTCGTTTATGAAAAAGCCCCTGCTCAGAACAGCCATTCAATGGCTCGGATTACTAAACCTAGGCCACGGATTAGTAAACCGAGACCACGAATTACCAAACCGAGACCACGATATACTAAAACGAGGCCTCGGATTTTAAAAAAAAAAAAAAAAATGCTGTGATGTCCCTTCCGTACATGCTACTGAGCAACATTTAGTTTTTTAGCATATATTAGGATGATCCGGCGAGAGTATTATAAGTTCTTGTTTTTAACCCCTCCTGTTCTTCAATTCTTTCTTTTTACATAGTCATCTCTTCGTCACCAATGCAATTGCTTGTTTCAGTGATGGATGCCTTATTTGTCGCTTTGTTACGTGGCGGGTGGAGAAATAAAATGTGGTTAATAAAAAGCAATTATCCCGACCGACGGAACACGTTGATAGTAGAGTTGGATCACCACTGTGGTAACTCGTTCCATGACATTAGGGCACAGCCAGACTACGGTTACTATAAGTCATTGACTGGCATGGCCGCTACATACATATGTCTGCGCGACAACAATGTAGAGCCAGATGTAATCATCAATGACATGACGTATTCAGAACAACGTCAGAGACTAATAACCTTTCTCGGTGGATCTACGTCCCTCAATAATCTCGGTGACCACGACTTGGCAAGTCACTGCCATTGATCCTCCAATGTCGTACAACAGAGCTACGCAACTGCATGATGAAAAGGACTGAAATTATAGGATAAATAGAGTATACTAATATTATGAACAATGTATTTATGCTTAACATGGGACAAGAATCATGAAATCATGAAACGGCACGCCAGGTTTACATGATTATTTTTCTTGGGATGACGCATATTTTATAAACAAAGGTATATTGAATTTCCGATGTATTTGAATGGGTAAGGCAATGATTGATATGCTGGGAGCAGTTTATTTTAATAGATAGAAATACATTTGTGGAAAATACATTATATTCTACAGGGACGTATTTGTTTGGAATGCAATTATTTTGATATACAGGATTTTGTTTGTTTGGGATAAAGTGCATCGTTATATACAAGGTAGGGAAGGTGTTTAAAAATCACGCTCTTGTTTCCATAAATGTGGCTACGCTCATTAAGAGCCAAAGTATCAGCACAGGCTGTAATTGGTATAATGCTACAAATGATTTTCTAATTCTAGTTGAAGGAAGCCATATTTTTAAAATATTTATTTTACCTAAGCATACTGTGAAGTGTAGATTTTAGATAGCTCTAACTGGGTTCCTTCAGACTGAGACAAGTCATAACTTTAATTTTCATTTTCAGCATTTTGATATGTTAAAATCAAGCCCTTGGTTTTCATAGATCTAGCCACACCTTGAACGAAAACATCCATATGGAATTTTAATTTGGTCGATCAAAAATATTCTGTAGTTTGCGTGTGCAGGCGTGTGCAGTGTGCAAGGTTTCCTGCTCAAAGCCTGTTACACATGGCAACTAGACTGTTTTAATTTTGCGGAGGAGTAGAAGTAGATTATAAAGAATCACCAAATAAGATCATGCATGAGATAATGAAGTAAAGCAAGAAATAATAGATAGTAATGTTACATGACGCAGTAGACAACTATATTTAGATTAATGAGAGTTGTTCAAAAGAGTTGTACCCTGTCTTTGTTTCGGTTGTGTTACTGAATGATATCTACATACAATCACTTTTTAAGAGACATTTTAAAGGAAGAAAATATTAAATTTTAATAATTAATTACTTTTTAGTAAGCTTTCAAAGTATATTCTATCCTTTTATCTTATTTTGTATCGCTTGTTACGCTTTGCAACTATCTTGTTGCTTTTTAGCCCTTACATATTCATTGTTTTGTTTGCGAATCATGATTTTCCAAAATGAACAAACAATATCCATGTCAAGTTTTAGCTACTTCATGAAGTGTTGGTATACAACTTTTTTCATATGCCGCCACTGACACAGAATTGGATTGCGTAATTACGAATTACAATAGGTAGAATAATTATCATTTATACTGATTTGCCTGTATCCGGACGTATAATCATTTTTTTGTTGTATTAATAAAAAAATGTTTAATTGAAGTTTCAGGTATTATTTAAGAGTGGTGGTTTGAATGGTTGGAAATACTAACGTTTGATAATTCTGTATGCATTACTTAAGCTCAGGCGATAGATTTGCTTTTGGAAGTGTAATTTGTTGGTCTACGTTGATTTCAGTGATTTTCAATCGCTATGAAAGCGAATGTATGCCATTGTTTTTCCCTTGCGAAGTCTTACGAAGGCGATTTTTGACGCATACGAATTTGGTTGTTTGTACTAATTTTGTTATCTCGTTCGTCCACCTTCTTGTCTCGTTTGGACGAAATTTGTTATCTCGTTCGTCTACCTTCTTGTCTCGCTTGGACGAAATTTGTTATCTCGTTCGTCCACCTTCTTGTCTCGTTTGGACGAAATTTGTTATCTCGTTCGTCTACCTTCTTGTCTCGTTTGGACGAAATTTGTTATCTCGTTCGTCTACCTTCTTGTCTCGTTTGGACGAAATTTGTTATCTCGTTCGTCTACCTTCTTGTCTCGTTTGGACGAAATTTGTTATCTCGTTCGTCTACCTTCTTGTCTCGTTTGGACGAAATTTGTTATCTCGTTCGTCTACCTTCTTGTCTCGTTTGTACGAAATTTGTTATCTCGTTCGTCCACCTTCTTGTCTCGTTTAGACGAAATTTGTTATCTCGTTCGTCCACCTTCTTGTCTCGTTTGGACGAAATTTGTTATCTCATTCGTCCACTTTCTTGTCTCGTTTGCACGAATTTTGTTATCTCGTTCGTCCACCTTCTTGTCTCGTTTGGACGAAATTTGTTATCTCGTTCGTCCACCTTCTTGTCTCGTTTGGACGAAATTTGTTATCTCGTTCGTCCACCTTCTTGTCTCGTTTGGACGAAATTTCTTATCTCGTTCGTCCACTTTCTTGTCTCGTTTGGACGAAATTTGTTATCTCGTTCGTCCACCTTCTTGTCTCGTTTGGACGAATTTTGTTATCTCGTTCGTCCACCTTCTTGTCTCGTTTGGACGAAATTTGTTATCTCATTCGTCCACTTTCTTGTCTCGTTTGGACGAAATTTAATATCGTTTTTACATGTCTTATTCTCATTTTAACGAATTTCTTTTATCTCGTTCGTACAATTTATTTATTTAGTCTTCGAATTAAAAGTGACACGAATAAGTTAACAAATTCAAATTTGTAGAATGATTACGAGGCAAATGAAATAAGAAAACATTGTGTTAAATAAGTATACATGTTTTAGAGCAGATTGACACGTCGGTGTGTTCGAAGCTTATTGGACCTGCATAGAGATATTCATTCACAATATCGTTTGTTTAAATTTAATTCTAATGTGTAATTTCAAAGTAATATTTCAATAAGTATACCCAAATAAGATCCCTTAAAATCGTATACATAATCATATAATTGTTTAAGTGGTTTACCAACTGGTTTGGCTAAACAGTTGATAAAATGATAAATCTGTTTGATTATGAGGTTGATGTTTCGCCCCAGAAACTGTCTGTACCTAATTCTAAATGTGTATTGAAATGTTGGATTCGCTTGTCGTTCTTTTAAAAATATTTTTTTGAGACTACAATGGACTTAATTTTCCTGGCTATTCTCTTTGTACCTTTTCAGGAGTCTCTGTGTTAATCTTGATTTTGTTGATTTTTTGGCCTAGTTTTATTGGATTTGATACTGAATAAAGACTGCGTTGACATGTTGGCATATTCTTCTTGTTTTATTGTTATAAAAGCGGATTACTATGTGGTTATCACGGACTGGTTTTAATAACAGGATTACTGTCTAAAAGAATCTTGATTTTCTTCGCTTTCTTTCATTTCCGCTCTCTCTTTTTGTGCTTTGTTTTCTTCTTTCTTATGGCATTACTGCTGTAACGGCGTTAAAATCTTTAAAAAAACAACGCCTGGGCGAAAAAGCGTGGTATACTCCTCCGCGCGCCCTGCTGTTAGTATTAAAACCCGCACCTTATTGTTAAGTCGTCGTAACAGACATAGTTTTTATAGAGAATGATATAAGATTCTCTCACTTCCACCTGTGTCAGATAGGCCTGTCCAGGGTAATAAACATGGTCATGATAGACGTTTATTACACAGGCGCCTGTGTAATAAAGCCTCGCGCGCGGAGTAATTCATAGTTTTTTCCCTCGCACTCATCGACTATGTCCTCGTCAACCGCTTCATCCACAAACACGCATAGTCGATTGGAGTCGTTGTTTGCAGGGTCGTATTTACAAAATTGTTCTATAAATATCAACATCACCAACCCTGGGACTCAGCCTTTCCGCCGTCGTCCACGTGTGATTGAAAGTGACAGTGACTAACTTTCCTTCTGTCGGTATGGCGCGACATGTGTGACGTAAGTGACGTCATCTCACAAGCAAACCAAGAATTCCATTCATAAATGTGTAAGATTTGTAAGATTACTATTGACAGTGAAGTAGTATTAATAACTTGAACAACCTGTTCAAAAATGTTAAATGTGTTTATGGTATATTATGCATTGAACAATAGTAAATATTAAAAAGAAAAATGTTGTTTTATTGCGTGTTTTAAGGCACTATATTTGAACGCGTATGCGTGTCTCTGGGTGACATATTTTACAGGGTATTTGACCCGGCCCGCTTGAAGAAAAAAACAGTTAAACACTGACGTTGGATGTTTACATTCACAGTCCATATTATGTTTACGACCGCAAACGTAGTTTGCAAAATTTGGGGATGGAGAATCTATTTCAGCAATTTTTTATGTATATAACCCAATGGGAAAAAATAGAATTCTGAAAAATGGCGGCATCCAGTGCTGGCTACCGCGAGGTGAGTGCAAATATTTGATAATATGGGATAAGAAATGAGAGAAAAAAACTCTTTTCTATATGGGTTTGTAGGATAGGGATATTCCACCCTCGGGATCACAAAATGTGGTAAAAACCCTCGGCAAGCCTCGGGTTTTACCATATTTTGTGACCCCTCGGGTGGAATATCCCTATCCTACATACACACATAATGAAAGAGTCTTTTTCTCTCATATCTTTACCAAAATTTTGGAAAAAGGACAGTCGGTCGGCCATTGTCTTCATTTTTTTTTTCATTTTTTTAATCCGAGGTTTTTATAAAAAACGAACTGGATATTCTTAACGATCATACTCATATTTTGCAAACTTTCAGTTTGTTGTCAAATTTCAAACCATTTTTCGGTATATTGCAGGATGAATATATTATTCGCAGATGAAAAAAAAAAAAAAAATGATCTCTGTGTGATTATATAGTATGTGTAAGTAAACATCCGCGAAAAGAAATTGTTCCGTCAAATACTTCTATGAAATCAACAAGGAACGGATTTTTATAATTCAACATATAGTTTTATCATCAAAATCACATATTTGATCATTTTAAGAAATATATCAATGTGCCTTTTTACTGTTTTAACATTTTTTTCAAAATACTGTGACGCTGACATGACGTCACCATAGTCAAAGGAATTCCATTCATAAGTTCAAGGCGTGACGTCACACGATCTCCTATTCCGAGTCGCTGTCGCCTTCGATCACCATGATTCGACGACGTTTGGGTGGTGGAACATTTGTGGTGATATTTACGGTGATTTGGCAATTTTAATGTGAGAACCAGCAAACAAGGATTCGATGCGAGTTTCAGATTGTTTCTGTGATACAAGATTGTAGGTGTTAACCGTGTTTTCTTGTCGTGTTGACGATGGAAAACACACTGTGACATCAGATGTAGGCCTAGTAACTGTTGAAGTTGATGAAATGGCAGAGGATGGTGTTCGGTTTGAAGGAATTAATTCTGAGCTTTTTGTGTTTCACAACATATTGGAAATCATGTACTTCGGTCTGTCATTCAGAGTCCTGTAATTATTCAGCGACTGTGTGTTGTTATGACCCGTGACATAAACCTGCAAGGTATCGGGTACATGGTTGTCGGTCATTTTTTGTACAAGGGATCTTCGGACGCTGTAAGAGTTGTCTCCCCTGAACACAGATTACTCCGCGCACGTGTTTGCCCATCTAAGATAGAATTTTCTTACATAGCTATCTTACATGGGCAAATTCTATCCAATATGGCGGGATATGAGAGAAAACAGTTTCCTTTATAGTTACTGAATCTGACATAGTCTTACAACATTAACATCTGCGTAATTTAAGTGTTTCAAAATGTAAACCTTTGTGATAAATAGAGCATCAGATATTTCAGTCTCAGGTCGATGTGAGGTTCAATCAATCATGTTTGTTTTCCGGCTGAAATGCCGGGTGGTATCACAGTCCACTTTCTTCTGTTGTTTTAGCTGGATTTACTATTTGGGCAGTCTGAAATCTGTGTCTGCGCACCAAAAACTAGCTTTACAGGAAGTGACTTTCATAGTGTTTACATGTGGTCATGTAATGAAGGATTTCCAAGTTGGAATTGGCTGAAATTTAAGTACTTTGTTACCATGACAGTGTTGTTGATTTTAAGATAGGTGTTTATAAT
The DNA here is from genome assembly GCF_031769215.1 of Ylistrum balloti. NCBI lineage: Eukaryota > Metazoa > Mollusca > Bivalvia > Pectinida > Pectinidae > Ylistrum > Ylistrum balloti. Next base: position 48,144 of record NW_026783203.1, on the reverse strand, counting down.
CAATTTCTTCTAGAAAGTTGTAGTGTTATGTTGGAATTAGCAGTTTTTTGCATTTCTTGCAATTTTTCAGTTGGTAACCATAACAATCAAATGTCAGAAATCAGAGGAATTTTTTTATTTACACAAATTTATTCTCTACTATTAATGTAATTGTTATGTGGTTTATAAATATATATACATGTAATGATGTATTTTTCATAACCAATCTGCTATATCTCAAACATGACCAATAATTTCAGGAAAAATGCAAATTAACTACTTTCTGCTACCCTAGGCAAGATACCTTACACCAATTGTTCTTAAAATAGTGCAACGCATATCCCACATAATGCTCACTGATGTAGCAAACAGCTACTGAAATGTCCCTTGCTATAACTAAAAAAAAAACCATCTCTATGCTTGATAGATTGATAGTAAGAACTAGCAGTCATTAACCAACATCATGCAGACAAATTTGACAAATTAAAACATATCAATTTTATTACTATTCTTTTTCATGACTAAACTGATTCAAATAAATAAAACATTTAAAAGTGTGAGAAATTTACCAATGAAATTTCTTCCTTTTATATACGACATGGCAGCAATATACAAAAGAAAAAGCTATCTATAGTAATTCTAGAAGACATCTCTTCATCAGATAGCCTGACAAGAGAGGTAACTAGCGTACATGAAAAAGATTTATTAGGCATACATTTACAAAATTATCACTAATTCACAACTTACTCTGAAAGAGAAATAGATAAAGAACAAAGCTACAGTTTCCAGAACGCCATTGCGAGTCTCCCAGGGAGAGTTGGCTTAATTTCCACACCATCGCAATGACCCTTATGGAAATGTCGCACATCCTTCCGAAAGCACAAGCAATCACCACATACCCTAAGTCCATCCTTACATGGTCATAGCTGTTGATTGGACATTAAACAATACAAAAGCAAACTTTTCGTTCTTGTGTCCAATGCCCTAATATATTCATATAAGATTGAACAGGAAACATGGATTTCTCTATCCGCTGTCTGTCATTGTTTTACGGTTCGTGAAAATTAACTTGCCGTTATGTAGAAAATTGTGGGTTTTCAAACTTCCTCGTTCCGATGTCAGTTTTGGTATTAATGCTACTGTTGTTTTCTGTAGTGATCAGTTGTTCCTGTGAGTAGTTTAGTGCTGGCGAGTTCTGTTATTACAATAGTATGTATTGTGTGTCCTTGTCTTGCCGAACTTCTTTATCTCTAAATTCCCAATCTTGTTTGTTTTAAAGACAATAGCACAAAAATCTGACGAGACGAATCAGGTCGATGATGATAAAAAAACCAAGGACAGTCGCCAGAATAGCTATGGCTACTCCTCCAATGGCGACACTGACCGGTCGGGAGTCGTACACACTAATGAGCTTTCGTTTATGAGCTGATAACATCGTTACGTTAACAGAGAGTTGAACTTTCAGTTCTTGTATGGAGTTGGACAACTCTTCTAGAGTGAGTTGTCTGCTCTTGTTGTTTGCACAACAGTAATCGCAACTATTGTTTACAATATACCCCGTTGTTATTTGTGTTGAAATACTGACATCTGATGTTAATGCTGGCGTTTTTTGCGACGTTACTGCATTTGTTAGTGTGCTCTGTAAAGAAGTCATGTTATCTGATGTCACTGCATCTGTAGATGTGTACTGTGACGTAGTTTCGCTATCTGACGTTACTGTATTTGAAGGTGTGCTCATTGTTGTGGTCCTGATATCTGACGTCACTGTCGTGGTATGCGCATCTTCTGTCGTATCCATTACATCTACTGTCGTTGCGTCTAAAGATGTGGTTTGCTCCGTGGTGTGGACATCTGACGTGATAACCGTTGTGCTTTTTGTCGTTGTTTGAAGATCTAAAACCAAATTCAAACATGAAATGAGTTGACGTTAGAAGAGTGAAACGTTCATATCATATTTACAACAGGTGTTTACAGGTATAACTATATTTAAAATGCTGACATATCACCCTAGAGTGAATACAATAGATGCCGACTCTTAAACTGAATCTTCTAGAGTAATTTTCAGAAGAGTCTGAATTATGAACAAAAATAAAAGTTTTAAGAATCTCACTGTAATTTTCAGATACATACTTTATACGTTGTTAGTATTTCAATCCTATAACTGTACTGATACTGCCGAGTTAGCGTTTTCCTTTGTGTCTTGTTGAGCCCTATAGACTTTGGGACCGACCCAGACTTGTTTCTAGAGGTAGTTGATGGTCTTTCTCAATTTTCGGATGTAATTCTCACTTCGCCCCTAGTTCTGCTATAGTCGAACCTCGTTATCTCGAATAACTTAAAGACCTCGTTTGATTCGAAGTATTTTGTTGGTCCCCGTCAAACTTCACACCAATTATTAAAATTCACTTAATTTGAATACTCGGTTATCTCGAATATTCATCACTGTACTGCCTTCTTCGAAATAACGAAGTTCGACTGTATTTGATTTTGGGGACCGTTAATAATAACAAATAATAAATAAAATAAAAATACAAAAAAAAATCATGAAAATAGTCATGTTTTTTTCTTTTCAGAGCTATTTGCCATTAACATTTATTGAGATATTGTAGCATTTATATTTGAACAGCGATATTTTTTCTAATGTCTATCCTATACATAAGCAAAACCAGCTCTATCATTTGATTATAGCCTGTCTCACTGAAGAAGAACATATTTTGAGAAACAAATTATCAAAACGCCATCCAAAAAAAAAAAAAAAAAAAATGGATGATGTACCAGACATTTTACCTTTTCCACAAAGAGCTACATGTTTTTCAGTACATTCCCTTGTTCTCATTCCAGAGCACTTTGCCGTGACACATTCTGAGTTAGGGCAATCATCGGGCTCCCAACTACCGTCCCACGTCCCCCAGCCATTGTAGGACCATTTACCACCATTCTTGCATCTATCTAGCTCATTTCCAGTCCAATAACGGGTTTCACATCTGAAAAGTTGGATTGGATAATTCAATTAGAGAAAATAGTATAATTACATAATTTAGAAAAAAGACATCATCATCGACAAGAGTTACTTTCATGAAAGCTTATATTCAACATTTTCCAATCAATTGTAAACACTTATTAATAAGAGTAACAGTTTCAACAATATGAAGGTGAGATGTATAGAATTCTGATCAGAACCGAGCTTTTGCCGAAAAGATTAGATAAAGTACGATATCCTATAGACATCTCAATTTTTTGCGAGTTAGTTTCCACTGGGGTATCGTCAGAAACAGCAAAGCAATGTTTAACTTGGTAATGACGTCATAATGGAATGATGTCATGTCATTTTCCTGATTCACATCACACAGTGTATCATTATAAGGTATCTTTATTCCACCGGGATGTTCCACATGGGAGACGAAAATATCGTTTTGCTTTCTTGAATATATAGGATACACGAATCACCATTGATGTTGCTTTAATTATTTTAACTGTTGAAAAAATGTCGCAAATGTCCAATCCGGTGCCAGTCTCATAGACACTGATACAGTTGATAAGCTTGACATCCGACATTATACAGTGATGTGTTAGTTTCATACGCACGTAGTGTTCAGTCACGTGACAGGAATTTGGAGTAACATCAACATCGACATCGAGATTCGAAAAGTACAACCTCTAAATGACATGTATGTGATACCAAATTTAAATGCCAGAACAAGCATTATCTAAACTATTCATAAAGCATATTCGTCAGTATAGTTTTCATGATTTCATTTTTGAACGGACATGTTAAAGGGGCTATTTAGTAAGTTTGTTGGTTTTTTGTCTAGTTACAAATTCATCCTTAAAAATGTAGTTCTATAATCCTTATGAACTATCCTCAACGACATATTGATACAAGCGCGTTTTTCATTGGTTTTTTAATTAGTGATATGGGAAATCCTAATCGTCTGTACAGACACGATAAAATGCAAATGAGCAAGCCGCCTATGCACACTTTGACATGTTAGCATGCGCAAACGCGTCTGAAAAAAAACTAAACAAAAATGGCTTCCTAGCCGAAGCGTGTTCGTGGCAAACGGGTCACGTCATCGCACACAAAACGTAGAAAAGGTGATGGCAGAAAGCTCACCCTCGAATAACAATAGGAGAGCAGTACGAGAGGTGGGACAAATTCAAGAAAGGAAACTTTTTCAAAAGTAATGAAGAAGTTGTGAATATTCTCCTAGACTGTTGGTAAGTGATAAGTCATCATCGCTGGTGATATGTTTTGTATGTCAGACCGTGTTTGGCAGATTTAAACCATCAAATAACAATTCACCGTGAATTTATGTAACTTTTATATGTTTCACAAAAGGTTTACCAAGCAATTTCTTTCATGATTTCCTTACGAAAGGAGTTAACGTGAAATCACGCTCACCGTTTCGTCACTTGATGCCTTCATATCGCGTGTATTTGTTTGCAAACAGTCTTCTTCCCGCCAGAGGGCGCAGCGTTTCGCACTATATTTGGATTATCGCTATTTTTTTTTGGGGGGGGGGCTTCCCCAGATTTTAAACTGACCACACTGGACATTGGCTACGTAGGAGAAAACTATTGTGTACAGCTTTGCTAGTTTGGACACATATATTTTCATTTCCAGCTGAATAGAAAAAAATGTTGCTTGACTAAATAGCCCCATAATTCAAATTGCTGTATTTATTCTGTCTACTATTAACACAAAAATGTCCCTTATATAGGGTTATATATATCATATAGGCTTCAAGGTTGCACTTTTGAGAAAACGGCATCGATATTAATGTTACTCAATATAGAAGGAGCTCATTTGTGTACACGAGTCTATGACTACGGCCGTAGTAACAAGTCACAATATTTATTCAATCATAGACATCTTCCGAAATTCGTTTTAAAAAGGCGTGTGATACTATAAACTCAAATATACAAAAATAAAGCTGTTAGATGCATAGAATTACTCTCGGGAGACTTACTACCATCAAAAGAACTTATCTGCAGGAACAGAGACGAGTTGCTAGGCTCGCGGATATAAAATAACAATAGATATCGTGTTGGTGATGATGAAAGTTAAACACATACCACACACCTGCAGTTATGCGAAAGAATTGTACAATGTTAACTATGTATATCATAATATCATTATGACGTAAATACGATTCGAGATATGATTATGCGACTGTCGTCAACCCGTTCATCAACATTGCCGCGTCGTTAAATATCGTGACGTCAACGATTTAGGAATGTGTTACAAATTATACTTTGCATGAATACGTTAATGAGTAAACGTTTATGTAGCAACATTAACATACAGGCGCATATGCCCATTGTGGATCACTTGATATTGGATAAAGCTCTCTTTAACCCTTGGTAGGCGTGTCTACATTTTTACTTATGTGACAATTCCGTACTTCACCCATGTGTGGAGTTTTGGATATTCATATATGAAAATGTATGGCGTCACGTCAACAATCCAATGATATCATGTAATGAAAAAAACACTGAAGACAAACTTGGTTATAGTAAAAAGAGAAAACTGTCACCTTTTAGACAAAGTTAAAGAATTTTAACCAGAGCGGAAATATTCTTTAGTTTGGAAACATAAAGCCTGTTTAGTGGTTAGTCGCTTGATAAAAAACTTTTCATCTGAGAATGAAAATCTATCTTAATTCCGATTGAAAAATCTCAGTAGATTTTACCGTCATGACCTCATAATAAGATTAGATGTCCGGCATTTTATTTTGATGTCAAAACTGGAAACCCTTGAAACTTCCTTGATCTGCTCACGTCGACCTTTTCACCCGCCACAGATTCTTTGGTACACACACTCCACACATACAATCATTCCGCATACATAGGAAATATGTCTTTAAATAGCAATCGCTGCTGATAGGACGCTAACTATATCAAACCAAAGAATCCCAAATTCCAAATTTGAATTAAGCGCCACTCATCGCGATTTACCTGCGTGCGTGAAACAATATAGCATTCACTCAATTTCATCTTAAGTTTTTACTTATCGCCCTTTTGTACATGAACAAGTAGATTAGACGGAGACAAAAACTTCTACATATACAACTCGTTTATGAAAACCTGAGAAGGCAAAATCAAATTTGTGTATAATAGTACAAGGATGAAAGTATCCCGGTACACACATTAGATTTAAAATATCAAATATTTACTGGTCAGTAGAATCCATCTCATCCTCAAATTCTCTCCAGCTGTCTCCATTGTCAAACAGAATCAGGTGACCGTTATTATTCTGACAGTAACCACTCGCATCCCACCAAGATAGATCACCGGAGCTTGTGAAGAAGTCAATAGCTGATATCCTCCGCCCTGAAAAAAAATTAACCCGGAGAAAACGGAACTTAATTTAAGAATGAAATGTGTCTGATTTGACTTCCACAAGAACAAACATAATGATAATTTGTCGTCCGTCATCTCTATATCAAGAAAGTCTTCAAAGAAATTATTTTTCTTAACCTTTGATTGACTTCATCTGACCAGAAGAATTCCTTGCTGACGGGGATTCGAAATTGTACAAGTTATAGGACTGAGGGACAACGGACACTAAAAGGTAGGAATTTGACTATATTGGCATACGTATGGACATATCCACTGGGTCCTTATCACAATTTGTTGAACGATTCCAGAGGATGTAGATATTCAAACTTGCACAAATGGAGGTAGATCGTCTAGAGGTATGAAGGGGCAGGCCAATAAGGAGAATTAGAGAAATTTATATAAGATTCTATTGTTGGGACAAAGGTATTTCGACCAAGTTTGTTCAGAGGCGTTCGAGGGGAGGGGGAGTAGATAATTTTTTTATCTGATCCCTGAGGCATGTCGTGCGAGGCCTAAAAGGGAACATATAACAATTTTTTTAAACATTCTTTATCCTTTGTAAGAATGATAGGGTTTTGCCAAAATTATATCCTTGGTTGATAGGGACTCAATTTTGTATAAACGTCGGTCTGGCTTCCTTGTAGGAATGTGAGTGAGGCCAGTGAAGGAAAAAAGAAGACTTACCAGTTACGTATATATAGATTGTTTAACCCATGAGACTTGAGAAACGTAACCCAATACGAATATATATAAAAATTCTTCTAAGTACTCCTTCAAAAGAAATGAATGTTTTGACAAAATATCGGGTTCTAGCTAATATATTTCTCATAGAATCCACCCACACGCTTCTTTTCATATTTGCATGTTTGTAGTACTACAAATAGCAATATAAATTATACACTCAAGTTTTCATGATTTAGTAAAAAGGCCTTAATGTTCAGTGAACAAACCATATATCAAAAACATGTATGAATGACATCTTATTGTACAACCATTTTCGTCATTTTATTGCCTTCCTGCAACATTCATTATTTTTATCAAACTTTGTTTGGTATACAAATATGATATTTAAAAGAAAGGAGGATAACGAATGTTTAACATTTTTAAACGAGGCTACTGCCAATGATAACAGATTTAACCTTTCACATATCGTGAGAAAATATTCAATATCTAAAATATTGATTTCAACGACAAATGGCGTTATCAATTTTCACATATTTGAAGAGACAAACACTATGACAACAATGGGAGCCATTTGACGTTTATCCATGTACGTAAAAGGCAATTAATCATTTGTACTATTACGTAGTCATCATTTACATATGATACTGTACTTTGAATAAGTAACGATTTTAGGCATAGCAGATGTGTGGACAATAATGAGATGATAAAATCTACTTTCAAAATCGACCAATAGATAAACACGTACCCCGGTAATGTAGACCCTTTGTATACTTGTTTAATGATATAGGGGTGTAGATGAGTGATCCATTATTCCACTGGACCAATTCTGTTTATTCCTTATTCCTATTTAACAACCAAACACATATAAATTTATTTACTTCCTTTATTAACATATATACTATAAAACCAGTTAAAATATCTTGACGCTTAATGGATCTATATAACCCTTGGTCGATTTGATCGTTACAAAGGATGTCTCGCTCTTGGTCCAAGAGTTAGTTCCAGTGGTGTTATGGAGTTTGTCCTCTATCTGGGACAAAAAAAAGACAATACCAACATGACAACAAAATCATAATCCAAACTCAAAGTCAATTAAACTAGGACAAGATATGAACAAAAGAAATATTTCAAGGAGATTCCTGAAAAAGGACAAGGACAATAAGACCAGGTGTTACTGAGCAGTTAGCTTTTTCTGCTTCATCGACGACACCCGCAATGTAAACCTCGGTCAATCCAATGAGGTAATGTCAAATTCTCATGTGAGAGCAAGGCATAAAATAACAAAGCTGGTTCTAAGAAACAGTTCTTATCGTTTGGTATGGCGGCAAGATTTAGATGAATAGTAAGTACTGATTAATCTATTTCAGGTTTCAGTATGATGTGATCGACTGAGATGACTTCCTCCATTGTCCATGCCTGTCAGCGTACGTCTGCATTGTATTAAAACTTTTCATTAAGGCTACTATACCACCGTATCACCTTGTTTTCAATTATCAATTGTGGCTCTTTAATTTTGTAACCTGTCATTAGATGTAAATGTAAATTTATAACTTTAATATTTGCATTTTGAAATAGTCCTTCTTCATACTTAAATCTCCCAAGGAGAAAAAAATCTCATGAGGTCTCAGAGGGAACTCTGCAATGTTGCTATCCTCTTGTCGTTATCTCTGTTCGCTTAACCATATGCGGACGATAAAATTCAAATGGGTCAAACTGAAACTAAACACACGGTTTTGTCATGGGATCTTGTTTTTAAGCGTTATATCATCAGCTATGGTCATTTAAATGTAGTCTCTCAAAGTACTTGTATCCTCTTAGAAGGATGCAGTATGTTCTTTGTAAGCCTCGGTGTGATAGTGTGGAATTAAGCCGACTTTATAAATCGTCACACTAAGATATACTGCTCTGCTGAAGTCTCCCCAGCAGGACACCCGACCGGGTCACATTGTACTGACAACAGGAAAAACAAAATAACGCCGAGGGAAATTAGTGTATTACCTTCACTATGTTCATGTTAAAAGATAAAACGTTAATGTGACTTAACAGAGAATAGTTCGGATCACCATTTCCGGACAATTACTTACACTCCAAATACTGTTTTTTAATCGGGAATTCCTGCAGGATTGCGTTTCTGGTATAATTCAAGTTTTTTTGGAACGAGTATACTGAAGCTTCACAAACAGTGCTTCCTTATTGACACGGCGAGGGATTGCTTTTTTAAATGTGAAAGTTCAAAGGTGAATGTCACTCTTACTATAAATAGAAATTTGTTTCAGTTTTGAAGGAAATGTTTTGAAAGTAGGTTCATAAATCTCATATTATCTAGCAACTTGTATAAGCTCCTATGTATTTTATTTGAACCAGTTAATCAAATATATACAACCCCCCCCCCTCCAAAAAACAAAACAAAACAAAACAAAAAAAGAACAAAAGAAAAGTCATTTATGCAAATTTCGGTTTGTATTCTGTATTACATTCAGAATGATCTCCCTTCTCGACAATCAACCCTAAGGCGTGACGATGTCATTGTCCGACTTTGTTAGCTTCTTTAGTTCAAATCACGTGGCTCAAGCCAAGCCAGATTTTTTCAAATAAATAATTTCAACGGATAATCTCAGGTCAGCAACATTAATTTTCCACGTTGGCATTTTGATTTCGCCATTGACAGAGATGCCACGCTTAACGTAAATTCAGAGGGGTAGAGCACTTGCGATCATAGCCAAACTACTGTCGAACGGCAGTTTGGCGTTGTCCTTGTACAATTAACCATCTCTATACACGTTTCCATGGAACTGGATTAGTTCCGAATCGTCGCAGGAAAGGTGGTCCGCGTGTAACGACCGCACGACAAGATAGGGCGATTCGATTTTCGCACTAGAGAGTGTGCCGCATACGTCATGGTAGACCAATTAGTGCTTAAACTTCCAGGAACCGTTTGTGTGCCGAGAGAATTATTGTGCGCGTCGACTTTATGTTGGGTCACCTCTGACACCACGAGGACGACAAATGCGTCCTGACTGGATGCGCAAATATGGCCCGGATAGGTTTGGGATGCGTCAACGGAGGCGTGTAATGTTCATCGAAGCGTCCAGATTCTGTCTGTATCGCTCAGATAAAGGAAAATTGTATATCGCAGACGTGGTGAGCGTTTTCACCGACGCATGCGGAGAATCCATGCAGGAATTCGTGCAAGAGGTGCGCACACCAGGTACTGAAGTGTCTTTTTGTTCTTCACGGACATCCCGCTTTGACTAACCACTAACGACACGAGTGACGTCACACAGACCTTTTGTCTACAGTATTGTAAAGAGTAGACTTGTCCCTTCACATTGATATAAAATTTTCTACAAATTTTCCAAAATACTAGAAGACTATTGATTGCATAATCTAATTGTGCGGTTTTTTTTTGTATATAATTGAAATCTCATTTTGTGGCTTTATAGTTTCTTCATTAACATAGAAATTTAAACATCAAACGGATATAGATGTTGATGTTTCAGGACTCAAACACTAAACGGATATAGATGTTGATGTTTCAGGACTTAAACACTAAACGGATATAGATGTTGATGTTTCAGGACTCAAACACTAAACGGATATAGATGTTGATGTTTCAGGACTCAAACACTAAACGGATATAGATGTTGATGTTTCAGGACCCAAACACTAAACGGATATAGATGTTGATGTTTCAGGACCCAAACACTAAACGGATATAGATGTTGAAGTTTCAGGACCCAAACACTAAACGGATATAGATGTTGATGTTTCAGGACCCAAACACTAAACGGATATAGATGTTGATGGTTCAGGACTCAAACACTAAACGGATATAGATGTTGATGTTTCAGGGCTCAAACACTAAACGGATATAGATGTTGATGATTCAGGACTCAAACACTAAACGGATATAGATGTTGATGTTTCAGGACTCAAACACTAAACGGATTTAGATGTTGATGTTTCAGGACCCAAACACTAAACGGATATAGATGTTGATGTTTCAGGACCCAAACACTAAACGGATATAGATGTTGATGTTTCAGGACCCAAACACTAAACGGATATAGATGTTGATGGTTCAGGACTCAAACACTAAACGGATATAGATGTTGATGTTTCAGGGCTCAAACACTAAACGGATATAGATGTTGATGTTTCAGGACTCAAACACCAAACGGATATAGATGTTGATGTTTCAGGACTCAAACACCAAACGGATATAGATGTTGATGTTTCAGGACTCAAACACTAAACGGATATAGATGTTGATGTTTCAGGACTCAAACACTAAACGGATATAGATGTTGATGTTTCAGGGCTCAAACACTAAACGGATATAGATGTTGATGATTCAGGACTCAAACACCAAACGGATATAGATGTTGATGTTTCAGGACTCAAACACCAAACGGATATAGATGTTGATGTTTCAGGACTCAAACACCAAACGGATATAGATGTTGATGTTTCAGGACTCAAACACCAAACGGATATAGATGTTGATGTTTCAGGACTCTAACACTAAACGGATATAGATGTTGATGTTTCAGGACTCAAACACTAAACGGATATAGATGTTGATGTTTCAGGACTCAAACACTAAACGGATATAGATGTTGATGTTTCAGGACTCTAACACTAAACGGATATAGATGTTGATGTTTCAGGACTCAAACATTAAACAGGATATAGATATTGATGTTTCAAGACTCAAACGCTGAACAGGATATAGACGTTGATAGAACGACGCCACTCTGTTTACAAAGTCGTAGTTCAACAATATTTTACATATATGTTATCAATAGTTAGTGGGTGGTTTTACTAGTAGGTAACTTTAAATGCTTGTCACTTATAACAAAAGATCAAGTATTCGCTTCATTCAATAACAAAACAAATACTGGACATTTGGGTTAACGTTGTATCATATTGTTTACATTTTGGCTATATTTTGTGGTTTTCGCGTTTCCTTCAGTAATTATGTTGAAATTACTTGGTTGATGTTAAATGATGTGATTGGCTTTTATGAAAACGATGACAATTATATATTTTAAGTTTCTACTTTTAAAGTTCTCCCTTCGTCTAAATATAACCAAACTCGTACGCCACGACATTTCACGTCTGTGTGAGATATTTACGTATTATGAAAAATACAAGGAACATCTATGTAAGACTCATGTGTATCAACTTTCTTTTTATAGTCTTGATATCTCCATCTCCGTGATGATATGCATGATAAACCGAAGAGTTCCAGAACAGATTAACACTTGCTCTATAAATTGCATAAGCGCATTCCATTATTCTAAATAATTAACAACAAAACCCTTGCCATCGCATTGGATAGAAGACAATGAAAAAGGGTGTACGTTCTTAAAATGGACATGTTGTGTCTATATATCGCCATAATGGGCATCACTGTGCGATAGTTTCAAAGGGAAAAGATGAGAACAATGCACAGCACTTACATCTGTTTTAAGGTACGCCTAATTCTTAATTTTTTTGTCCAAAATTATATATAAATAGGTGTGCAGGCAACGAAGTGTAAACATAGTCTCGCGCGATAGTTACACAACTTAATGAAAACGTACAGACTACATCATACATCTGAGTAGTTGCTTTAAACATCATGCATACGGTGATGAAAGTATGACAAAGTGTAGGGAAAAAAATCATCGAAATAAAAGTCATATGCAAAATATACCTTTTTCGTATGTGTATAAAAACAGCAGTAAAATACATTTGTGATTGATTGCACATATTTAAAGATTTTAAATGAACTCGTATAGAAATATTCCACGATTCTTTAATGAAAAGTTTCTTGATCCGGTTTCCGTACAATCAATTTTTTTCTTACATTTCATTTTTCAAAGCTAGAATTATCTATTATTTTTTCCAGTATTGAGTTTGCTATAGATACCTTCGTTGGTCAATTGGTTATGAAGCAACACAACGAAAATACCGGAAAAAACTTTTAAAATTTTGTTATATTCCTTTTTTTTATCCCTATTCTTTAATAACTTTAATGATATAATCTTTATACATAGATATGGAGTTATACTTACACAAAAGTAATGCGATGACTACTAGAACCAACTTCGGCACATCCATCCGTAGGCGTGGTCGGTCGCTAAAAGCTTTTGTATCACATACTGACACTGAAACGTTCGATAAGAAAGTCACGTGTGCAGGGACATTGTCTAGAAACAAATATTTACACAAGTCATTTGATTAAACATCAGTTTTAGTCGTTGGCCGCTCTTCATTCACAAACAGTACGTCATTATGACAAACGTGCAACAGGCATATATATATATATATATATATATATATAGATAAATCAAATACGTGAATTATCAACAGCACCATATCGTTTGAACACCATAATATTTGCAGCTGTTATATAAGGATTTTCCTTTAAAAAATGTTTATTATATTACTGAATGATTAAATAATGACTGTTTGTGATCCACTATCATATCAATGGCCACACAATTCGTCTCGAGAATTCATTTTAGCATATCTGGCCCTACGTTAACCAAAAGACTTGTAGCTGGTTTGGATGACATCATACAAAGATTTCGAAAATCTATTGATGAATAATGTATAACATGAACTATAAAATCTATGTTTTTAAGATTGGTTTGGAGGTTAAAGGTGTGGTAACAACGTGAATTATACTAACCCCTTAGGCCTCTTGTTCAAAAATTAGAGTACATGAAACTATATCTCCGTATGACGTCAGACCGGCTCTTTTCAGATTTTGTTGTATTCTAATTTTATTTCTTTTTCGTAAAAGTCAATATTCATCAGGATCAATACTCAAACCTCTGCATTATATAAAATTGGCAATCAAATCATTTTACTAATTAAGCAATATATTTACAGAACTAGATGCCTACACAAGTCACTGAATATTAATGCTCTGATTTTTACTATATTTGACAATTATAAAGTTCAAAAGTACATTTCTATCAGTAAAGGGGAAATAGCTAAAGAGCGATTTGTAAATGATTGGAAGAAGTGGGAAAAATTAATGCAAATGTTACATTGACACATTTATTACCTACATGTATTGCATTGTCTTGTCAAAAGGTTTCTGTCTCCAGTCCTTGACAAATGGCCTTTTGTGCAGTATTTATATACAATAGCAATATAATTTATCATGTATCAAATATCCACCACCACCCAGTATCATGTAGCTTCAGGAACATACATTTTACTTATTACTCTTTATCTCCATTTCAATGTCTCTTCCTCTCGCGCTTTCTCTCTATCTTTCTCTCTCAGGCTGTCTTTTTGTAGATGTGCATGGTTATATGTCTGTTATGAACGTAAATGTGTATGGATGTGTGGATGGGCAGATATGTAAGTGGTTGCATGTATGTGTGAAAATGATGAAATAGTTGATGATGGGAATGATGCAGGTGATGATGGTGATTGTTCTGGTGAAGGTAAAGGTGATGATTATGATGATGGTGATGATGGTGATGATGATGCTACGGATTATAATACATGCAAGGATGATGATGATGATGATGATGATGATGATGATGAATAAAATCATTACATGTATGTGTGCATTGATGTATGAAAATGTATGCATGGATGAGAGTGTGTTTCATGTTATTATGTATTATGTAAAATATGTTGTAAAAATAAAATAAATATCAAATAAATATTCATCGTCTAAAAACATTTGATGAGATGTGAATATGATATGTAATTGATAATGCTGTTCTGTTGAAAATTTATTTTCAAAATGTGAGGAGGCGTTCAAGATTAATGTATCACTGTTGCATAATACCAAATATCCAAACAGGAGCACGATTCATACCATTCAGAACGGAATATTTTTTCATTCTGTATGTTAATTATGAAATTAATAATTTGGTTCTGCTGTGCTAATTCTAAATCATATCACATGTGCCATTCAATTGTGTTTTTGTGCAATCTTTAGTACATGTATATCATTATATGAAATTTGACAGCAAATCATGAAAAATCAAACACTGCACGTAAAACTATTATCTGATCTCGCTATTAAAACCAAATCTTATTACCAGCATATTCATGTCCTTATTGTTATAACTCTGAAATCTACAATTCATGAATCTAAACGTCTTCGCTCTTTTGGAATGATAGTGATTTATAGCGAAAATAAAACGAAACCAATACATAGCTGTGTTCCACACTGGGTTTCAATTTATGAGAACCAGATCCATACCAAGAAGCACAGAAGAAATGATAATGAATTAATTAAATTTTGATCTTGCCAAACGCGGTCTGACATACAAAAAATATCACCAGCGATGATGACTTATCACTTACCAACAGTCTAGGAGAATCTTCACAACTTCTTCATTACTTTTGAAAAAGTTTCCTTTCTTGAACTTGTCCCACCTCTCGTACTGCTCTACTATTGTTATTCGAGGGTGAGCTTTCTGCCACCACCTTTTCTACGTTTTGTGTGCGATGACGTGACCCGTTTGCCACGAACACGCTTCGGCTAGGAAGCCATTTTTGTTTAGTTTTTTTTTTTTCAGACGCGTTTGCGCATGCTAACATGTCAAAGTGTGCATAGGCGGCTTGCTCATTTGCATTTTATCGTGTCTGTACAGACGATTAGAATTTCCCATATCACTGATTAAAAAACCAATGAAAAGCGCGCTTGTATCAATATGTCGTTGAGGATAGTTCATAAGGATTATAGAACTACATTTTTAAGGATAAATTTGTAACTAGACAAAAAAAAAACAAAAAAAAACAACAAACTTACTAAATAGCCCCTTTAACATGCCCGTTCAAAAATGAAATCATGAAAACTATACTGACGAATATGCTTTATGAATAGTTTAGATAATGCTTGTTCTGGCATTTTAAATTTGGTATCACATACATGTCATTTAGAGGTTGTACTTTTCGAATCTCGATGTCGATGATGATGTTACTCCAAATTCCTGTCACGTGACTGAACACTACGTGCGTATGAAACTAACACATCACTGTATAATGTCGGATGTCAAGCTTATCAACTGTATCAGTGTCTATGAGACTGGCACCGGATTGGACATTTGCGACATTTTTTCAACAGTTAAAATAATTAAAGCAACATCAATGGTGATTCGTGTATCCTATATATTCAAGAAAGCAAAACGATATTTTCGTCTCCCATGTGGAACATCCCGGTGGAATAAAGATACCTTATAATGATACACTGTGTGATGTGAATCAGGAAAATGACATGACATCATTCCATTATGACGTCATTACCAAGTTAAACATTGCTTTGCTGTTTCTGACGATACCCCAGTGGAAACTAACTCGCAAAAAATTGAGATGTCTATAGGATATCGTACTTTATCTAATCTTTTCGGCAAAAGCTCGGTTCTGATCAGAATTCTATACATCTCACCTTCATATTGTTGAAACTGTTACTCTTATTAATAAGTGTTTACAATTGATTGGAAAATGTTGAATATAAGCTTTCATGAAAGTAACTCTTGTCGATGATGATGTCTTTTTTCTAAATTATGTAATTATACTATTTTCTCTAATTTAATTATCCAATCCAACTTTTCAGATGTGAAACCCGTTATTGGACTGGAAATGAGCTAGATAGATGCAAGAATGGTGGTAAATGGTCCTACAATGGCTGGGGGACATGGGACGGTAGTTGGGAGCCCGATGATTGCCCTAACTCAGAATGTGTCACGGCAAAGTGCTCTGGAATGAGAACAAGGGAATGTACTGAAAAACATGTAGCTCTTTGTGGAAAAGGTAAAATGTCTGGTACATCATCCATTTTTTTTTTTTTTTTTTGGATGGCGTTTTGATAATTTGTTTCTCAAAATATGTTCTTCTTCAGTGAGACAGGCTATAATCAAATGATAGAGCTGGTTTTGCTTATGTATAGGATAGACATTAGAAAAAATATCGCTGTTCAAATATAAATGCTACAATATCTCAATAAATGTTAATGGCAAATAGCTCTGAAAAGAAAAAAACATGACTATTTTCATGATTTTTTTTTGTATTTTTATTTTATTTATTATTTGTTATTATTAACGGTCCCCAAAATCAAATACAGTCGAACTTCGTTATTTCGAAGAAGGCAGTACAGTGATGAATATTCGAGATAACCGAGTATTCAAATTAAGTGAATTTTAATAATTGGTGTGAAGTTTGACGGGGACCAACAAAATACTTCGAATCAAACGAGGTCTTTAAGTTATTCGAGATAACGAGGTTCGACTATAGCAGAACTAGGGGCGAAGTGAGAATTACATCCGAAAATTGAGAAAGACCATCAGCTACCTCTAGAAACAAGTCTGGGTCGGTCCCAAAGTCTATAGGGCTCAACAAGACACAAAGGAAAACGCTAACTCGGCAGTATCAGTACAGTTATAGGATTGAAATACTAACAACGTATAAAGTATGTATCTGAAAATCACAGTGAGATTCTTAAAACTCTTATTTTTGTTCATAATTCAGACTGTTCTGAAAATTACTCTAGAAGATTCAGTTTAAGAGTCGGCATCTATTGTATTCACTCTAGGGTGATATGTCAGCATTTTAAATATAGTTATAACTGTAAACACCTGTTGTAAATATGATATGAACGTTTCACTCTTCTAACGTCAACTCATTTCATGTTTGAATTTGGTTTTAGATCTTCAAACAACGACAAAAAGCACAACGGTTATCACGTCAAATGTCCACACCACGGAGCAAACCACATCTTTAGACGCAACGACAGTAGATGTAATGGATACGACAGAAGATGCGCATACCACGACAGTGACGTCAGATATCAGGACCACAACAATGAGCACACCTTCAAATACAGTAACGTCAGATAGCGAAACTACGTCACAGTACACATCTACAGATGCAGTGACATCAGATAACATGACTTCTTTACAAAGCACACTAACAAATGCAGTAACGTCGCAAAAAACGCCAGCATTAACATCAGATGTCAGTATTTCAACACAAATAACAACGGGGTATATTGTAAACAATAGTTGCGATTACTGTTGTGCAAACAACAAGAGCAGACAACTCACTCTAGAAGAGTTGTCCAACTCCATACAAGAACTGAAAGTTCAACTCTCTGTTAACGTAACGATGTTATCAGCTCATAAACGAAAGCTCATTAGTGTGTACGACTCCCGACCGGTCAGTGTCGCCATTGGAGGAGTAGCCATAGCTATTCTGGCGACTGTCCTTGGTTTTTTTATCATCATCGACCTGATTCGTCTCGTCAGATTTTTGTGCTATTGTCTTTAAAACATCGACGTGTAACAAACAAGATTGGGAATTTAGAGATAAAGAAGTTCGGCAAGACAAGGACACACAATACATACTATTGTAATAACAGAACTCGCCAGCACTAAACTACTCACAGGAACAACTGATCACTACAGAAAACAACAGTAGCATTAATACCAAAACTGACATCGGAATGAGGAAGTTTGAAAACCCACAATTTTCTACATAACGGCAAGTTAATTTTCACGAACCGTAAAACAATGACAGACAGCGGATAGAGAAATCCATGTTTCCTGTTCAATCTTATATGAATATATTAGGGCATTGGACACAAGAACGAAAAGTTTGCTTTTGTATTGTTTAATGTCCAATCAACAGCTATGACCATGTAAGGATGGACTTAGGGTATGTGGTGATTGCTTGTGCTTTCGGAAGGATGTGCGACATTTCCATAAGGGTCATTGCGATGGTGTGGAAATTAAGCCAACTCTCCCTGAGAGACTCGCAAAGGCGTTCTGGAAACTGTAGCTTTGTTCGTTATCTATTTCTCTTTCATAGTAAGTTGTGAATTAGTGATAATTTTGTAAATGTATGCCTAATGAATCTTTTTCATGTACGCTAGTTACCTCTCTTGTCAAGCTATCTGATGAAGAGATGTCTTCTAGAATTACTATAGATAGCTTTTTCTTTTGTATATTGCTGCCATGTCGTATATAAAAAATACATCATTACATGTATATATATTTATAAACCACATATCAATTACATTAATAGTAGAGAATAAATTTGTGTAAATAAAAAAATTCCTCTGATTTCTGACATTTGATTGTCATGGTTACCAACTGAAAAATTGCAAGAAATGCAAAAAACTGCTAATTCCAACATAACACTACAACTTTCTAGAAGAAATTGATTATAAACACCTATCTTAAAATCAACAACACTGTCATGGTAACAAAGTACTTAAATTTCAGCCAATTCCAACTTGGAAATCCTTCATTACATGACCACATGTAAACACTATGAAAGTCACTTCCTGTAAAGCTATTTTTTGGTGCGTAGACACAGATTTCAGACTGCCCAAATAGTAAACCCAGCTAAAACAACAGAAGAAAGTGGACTGTGATACCACCCGGCATTTCAGCCGGAAAACAAACATGATTGATTGAACCTCACATCGACCTGAGACTGAAATATCAGATGCTCTATTTATCACAAAGGTTTACATTTTGAAACACTTAAATTACGCAGATGTTAATGTTGTAAGACTATGTCAGATTCAGTAACTATAAAGGAAACTGTTTTCTCTCATATCCCGCCATATTGGATAGAATTTGCCCATGTAAGATAGCTATGTAAGAAAATTCTATCTTAGATGGGCAAACACGTGCGCGGAGTAATCTGTGTTCAGGGGAGACAACTCTTACAGCGTCCGAAGATCCCTTGTACAAAAAATGACCGACAACCATGTACCCGATACCTTGCAGGTTTATGTCACGGGTCATAACAACACACAGTCGCTGAATAATTACAGGACTCTGAATGACAGACCGAAGTACATGATTTCCAATATGTTGTGAAACACAAAAAGCTCCGAATTAATTCCTTTAAACCGAACACCATCCTCTGCCATTTCATCAACTTCAACAGTTACTAGGCCTACATCTGATGTCACAGTGTGTTTTCCATCGTCAACACGACAAGAAAACACGGTTATCACCTACAATCTTGTATCACAGAAACAATCTGAAACTCGCATCGAATCCTTGTTTGCTGGTTCTCACATTAAAATTGCCAAATCACCGTAAATATCACCACAAATGTTCCACCACCCAAACGTCGTCGAATCATGGTGATCGAAGGCGACAGCGACTCGGAATAGGAGATCGTGTGACGTCACGCCTTGAACTTATGAATGGAATTCCTTTGACTATGGTAACGTCATGTCAGCGTCACAGTATTTTGAAAAAAATGTTAAAACAGTAAAAAGATACATTGATATATTTCTTAAAATGATCAAATATGTGATTTTGATGATAAAACTATATGTTGAATTATAAAAATCCGTTCCTTGTTGATTTCATAGAAGTATTTGACGGAACAATTTCTTTTCGCGGATGTTTACTTACACATACTATATAATCACACAGAGATCATTTTTGTTTTTTTTTTTTTCATCTGCGAATAATATATTCATCCTGCAATATACCGAAAAATGGTTTGAAATTTGACAACAAACTGAAAGTTTGCAAAATATGAGTATGATCGTTAAGAATATCCAGTTCGTTTTTTATAAAAACCTCGGATTAAAAAAATGAAAAAAAAAATGAAGACAATGGCCGACCGACGGTCCTTTTTCCAAAATTTTGGTAAAGATATGAGAGAAAAAGACTCTTTCATTATGTGTGTATGTAGGATAGGGATATTCCACCCGAGGGGTCACAAAATATGGTAAAACCCGAGGCTTGCCGAGGGTTTTTACCACATTTTGTGATCCCGAGGGTGGAATATCCCTATCCTACAAACCCATATAGAAAAGAGTTTTTTTCTCTCATTTCTAATCTCATATTATCAAATATTTGCACTCACCTCGCGGTAGCCAGCACTGGATGCCGCCATTTTTCAGAATTCTATTTTTTCCCATTGGGTTATATACATAAAAAATCGCTGAAATAGATTCTCCATCCCCAAATTTTGCAAACTACGTTTGCGGTCGTAAACATAATATGGACTGTGAATGTAAACATCCAACGTCAGTGTTTAACTGTTTTTTCTTCAAGCGGGCCGGGTCAAATACCCTGTAAAATATGTCACCCAGAGACACGCATACGCGTTCAAATATAGTGCCTTAAAACACGCAATAAAACAACATTTTTCTTTTTAATATTTACTATTGTTCAATGCATAATATACCATAAACACATTTAACATTTTTGAACAGGTTTTTCAAGTTATTAATACTACTTCACTGTCAATAGTAATCTTACAAATCTTACACATTTATGAATGGAATTCTTGGTTTGCTTGTGAGATGACGTCACTTACGTCACACATGTCGCGCCATACCGACAGAAGGAAAGTTAGTCACTGTCACTTTCAATCACACGTGGACGACGGCGGAAAGGCTGAGTCCCAGGGTTGGTGATGTTGATATTTATAGAACAATTTTGTAAATACGACCCTGCAAACAACGACTCCAATCGACTATGCGTGTTTGTGGATGAAGCGGTTGGCGAGGACATAGTCGATGAGTGCGAGGGAAAAAACTATGAATTACTCCGCGCGCGAGGCTTTATTACACAGGCGCCTGTGTAATAAACGTCTATCATGACCATGTTTATTACCCTGGACAGGCCTATCTGACACAGGTGGAAGTGAGAGAATCTTATATCATTCTCTATAAAAACTATGTCTGTTACGACGACTTAACAATAAGGTGCGGGTTTTAATACTAACAGCAGGGCGCGCGGAGGAGTATACCACGCTTTTTCGCCCAGGCGTTGTTTTTTTAAAGATTTTAACGCCGTTACAGCAGTAATGCCATAAGAAAGAAGAAAACAAAGCACAAAAAGAGAGAGCGGAAATGAAAGAAAGCGAAGAAAATCAAGATTCTTTTAGACAGTAATCCTGTTATTAAAACCAGTCCGTGATAACCACATAGTAATCCGCTTTTATAACAATAAAACAACAAGAATATGCCAACATGTCAACGCAGTCTTTATTCAGTATCAAATCCAATAAAACTAGGCCAAAAAATCAACAAAATCAAGATTAACACAGAGACTCCTGAAAAGGTACAAAGAGAATTGCCAGGAAAATTAAGTCCATTGTAGTCTCAAAAAAATATTTTTAAAAGAACGACAAGCGAATCCAACATTTCAATACACATTTAGAATTAGGTACAGACAGTTTCTGGGGCGAAACATCAACCTCATAATCAAACAGATTTATCATTTTATCAACTGTTTAGCCAAACCAGTTGGTAAACCACTTAAACAATTATATGATTATGTATACGATTTTAAGGGATCTTATTTGGGTATACTTATTGAAATATTACTTTGAAATGACACATTAGAATTAAAATTAAAAAAACGATATTGTGAATGAATATCACTATGCAGGTCCAAGAAGCTTCGAACACACCGACGTGTCAATCTGCTCTAAAACATGTATACTTATTTAACACAATGTTTTCTTATTTCATTTGCCTCGTAATCATTCTACAAATTTGAATTTGTTAACTTATTCGTGTCACTTTTAATTCGAAGACTAAATAAATAAATTGTACGAACGAGATAAAAGAAATTCGTTAAAATGAGAATAAGACATGTAAAAACGATATTAAATTTCGTCCAAACGAGACAAGAAAGTGGACGAATGAGATAACAAATTTCGTCCAAACGAGACAAGAAGGTGGACGAACGAGATAACAAAATTCGTCCAAACGAGACAAGAAGGTGGACGAACGAGATAACAAATTTCGTCCAAACGAGACAAGAAAGTGGACGAACGAGATAAGAAATTTCGTCCAAACGAGACAAGAAGGTGGACGAACGAGATAACAAATTTCGTCCAAACGAGACAAGAAGGTGGACGAACGAGATAACAAATTTCGTCCAAACGAGACAAGAAGGTAGACGAACGAGATGACAAATTTCGTCCAAACGAGACAAGAAGGTGGACGAACGAGATAACAAATTTCGTCCAAACGAGACAAGAAGGTGGACGAACGAGATAACAAAATTCGTCCAAACGAGACAAGAAAGTGGACGAACGAGATAAGAAATTTCGTCCAAACGAGACAAGAAGGTGGACGAACGAGATAACAAATTGCGTCTAAACGAGACAAGAAGGTGGACGAACGAGATAACAAATTTCGTCCAAACGAGACAAGAAGGTAGACGAACGAGATAACAAATTTCGTCCAAACGAGACAAGAAGGTAGACGAACGAGATAACAAATTTCGTCCAAACGAGACAAGAAGGTAGACGAACGAGATAACAAATTTCGTCCAAACGAGACAAGAAGGTAGACGAACGAGATAACAAATTTCGTCCAAACGAGACAAGAAGGTAGACGAACGAGATAACAAATTTCGTCCAAACGAGACAAGAAGGTGGACGAACGAGATAACAAAATTAGTACAAACAACCAAATTCGTATGCGTCAAAAATCGCCTTCGTAAGACTTCGCAAGGAAAAAACAATGGCATACATTCGCTTTCATAGCGATTGACAATCACTGAAATCAACGTAGACCAACAAATTACACTTCCAAAAGCAAATCTATCGCCTGAGCTTAAGTAATGCATACAGAATTATCAAACGTTAGTATTTCCAACCATTCAAACCACCACTCTTAAATAATACCTGAAACTTCAATTAAACATTTTTTTATTAATACAACAAAAAAATGATTATACGTCCGGATACAGGCAAATCAGTATAAATGATAATTATTCTACCTATTGTAATTCGTAATTACGCAATCCAATTCTGTGTCAGTGGCGGCATATGAAAAAAGTTGTATACCAACACTTCATGAAGTAGCTAAAACTTGACATGGATATTGTTTGTTCATTTTGGAAAATCATGATTCGCAAACAATGAATATGTAAGGGCTAAAAAGCAACAAGATAGTTACAAAGCGTAACAAGCGATACAAAATAAGATAAAAGGATAGAATACTTTGAAAGCTTACTAAAAAGTAATTAATTATTAAAATTTAATATTTTCTTCCTTTAAAATGTCTCTTAAAAAGTGATTGTATGTAGAGATCATTCAGTAACACAACCGAAACAAAGACAGGGTACAACTCTTTTGAACAACTCTCATTAATCTAAATATAGTTGTCTACTGCGTCATGTAACATTACTATCTATTATTTCTTGCTTTACTTCATTATCTCATGCATGATCTTATTTGGTGATTCTTTATAATCTACTTCTACTCCTCCGCAAAATTAAAACAGTCTAGTTGCCATGTGTAACAGGCTTTGAACAGGAAACCTTGCACACTGCACACGCCTGCACACGCAAACTACAGAATATTTTTGATCGACCAAATTAAAATTCCATATGGATGTTTTCGTTCAAGGTGTGGCTAGATCTATGAAAACCAAGGGCTTGATTTTAACATATCAAAATGCTGAAAATGAAAATTAAAGTTATGACTTGTCTCAGTCTGAAGGAACCCAATTAGAGCTATCTAAAATCTACACTTCACAGTATGCTTAGGTAAAATAAATATTTTAAAAATATGGCTTCCTTCAACTAGAATTAGAAAATCATTTGTAGCATTATACCAATTACAGCCTGTGCTGATACTTTGGCTCTTAATGAGCGTAGCCACATTTATGGAAACAAGAGCGTGATTTTTAAACACCTTCCCTACCTTGTATATAACGATGCACTTTATCCCAAACAAACAAAATCCTGTATATCAAAATAATTGCATTCCAAACAAATACGTCCCTGTAGAATATAATGTATTTTCCACAAATGTATTTCTATCCATTAAAATAAACTGCTCCCAGCATATCAATCATTGCCTTACCCATTCAAATACATCGGAAATTCAATATACCTTTGTTTATAAAATATGCGTCATCCCAAGAAAAATAATCATGTAAACCTGGCGTGCCGTTTCATGATTTCATGATTCTTGTCCCATGATAAGCATAAATACATTGTTCATAATATTATTATACTCTATTTATCCTATAATTTCAGTCCTTTTCATCATGCAGTTGCGTAGCTCTGTTGTACGACATTGGAGGATCAATGGCAGTGACTGGCCAAGTCGTGGTCACCGAGATTATTGAGGGACGTAGATCCACCGAGAAAGGTTATTAGTCTCTGACGTTGTTCTGAATACGTCATGTCATTGATGATTACATCTGGCTCTACATTGTTGTCGCGCAGACATATGTATGTAGCGGCCATGCCAGTCAATGACTTATAGTAACCGTAGTCTGGCTGTGCCCTAATGTCATGGAACGAGTTACCACAGTGGTGATCCAACTCTACTATCAACGTGTTCCGTCGGTCGGGATAATTGCTTTTTATTAACCACATTTTATTTCTCCACCCGCCACGTAACAAAGCGACAAATAAGGCATCCATCACTGAAACAAGCAATTGCATTGGTGACGAAGAGATGAATACGTAAAAAGAAAGAATTGAAGAACAGGAGGGGTTAAAAACAAGAACTTATAATACTCTCGCCGGATCATCCTAATATATGCTAAAAAACTAAATGTTGCTCAGTAGCATGTACGGAAGGGACATCACAGCATTTTTTTTTTTTTTTTTTTTAAATCCGAGGCCTCGTTTTAGTATATCGTGGTCTCGGTTTGGTAATTCGTGGTCTCGGTTTACTAATCCGTGGCCTAGGTTTAGTAATCCGAGCCATTGAATGGCTGTTCTGAGCAGGGGCTTTTTCATAAACGAACCGTTAAAGCCCAGCCCCCAGATGATCAATTTATGTTCGAAAAATCAACTCTCCGCCAATAAAATGGGTGTGGTGTGGGGAAGGACCGTGTCGGCCCCATCTTAAATCCTTCGTGGTCCCCAACTACGTATTTATAAATGGTAAAATTGTTTAATAAAGGCTGAATTTTGACCGATTACTTATACAGAGGCCACGGATTAATAAACCGAAGCCATGGATTACTTCAAACGGAGGCACGGATTACTTAAACTGAGGTCACAGATTACTTAAACTGAGGTCACGGATTACTTAAACTGAGGTCACGGATTACGTAAACTGAGGTCACGGATTACTTAAACTGAGGTCATGGATTACTTATACAGAGACCACGGATTGCTAAACCGAGGCCACAGATTGCTAAACCGAGGTCACGGATTGCTACACCATGGCCACAGATTGCTAAACCGAGGCCACAGATTGCTAAACCGAGGCCACAGATTACTAAACTGAGGCCACGGGTAAAGATTGTTCTCTGATGTCCCCTCCCGGGCTACGTAAGCATGTTTTTCTTAGTATTCTACATGTTTCTTTGATTTCGGGTAAAACTGAAAAGATTTAGCTTTGAAAGAACCATAATGTATATATGGTTTGACTTATGAGATGTTGTCAAGTTACCCATCAGAGTTGTTACACTATTCGTGAAAAGACATTTTTCAATGGTATTAGACATATTGTCAGTAGCTAATTTAAAGATATTATTATATTGGTTTTTGTACGGATGAAAGTTCCAAGTATCATTACCATTCACGATTTATTACAAAGCTTAAGTACTGGTGTCGTAAATGTTTACACTACACAGATAATAAGACTGAATTAAACAACAACTGTCGATCAATTTAAACATTTATGACTGTCTGCAAATGGATAGTTAAATCAGTTAATCTGTCTTTTTTTCGAACTTGAAGGCAGAATCACATCAACCCAGGTCAATTAACATCTTTGCGAAATAGTATCAGCACAAATGTTATGAAATGGACAGAGTTAATGCGTGGGTTGACCACGATACATCAAATAATTTACTTGTGGCATTATTCAATGAGATTGATTGTCAAAAGTTCTATTAATTGAATAGGGCCTTTAAAAAGAAACCTTTTAATCAGTTTTTATATATCAAACGATTATCAATTAAATAAATGAAGTAAAAGCAGGACAAATCTGAAAATGAATGTCGATGTGGTTGTACCAAGCAGTTGTGACAAACGGATATTCACTTACCATTCATGTCGGCATAAACTAGATCCGGTGCATCATTTGTAGTTACGTAAGGAGTCATTCTATAAGGAAATCCTTTGCATTGTTGGAGCTTGTAGAAGAAACTTAAACATTTACCGTCCGTTTGACATATTACACAGCACTCCATTATACTTCTGCTGTATACAGACCATAGTTGACCACTCATAGGTAACTTGTTGTCGAATACTGGCTTTCTTGTATAGTTGGAATAAAAGACATCTATAAGAAAGATGAAGCGTCATTAAGCTTTAATTCAGTGTAGGTTTGATGCAGTGAATCATATTAAAACAAAACAATATGAAGGGTAACATATCTGATATAACCGAATTGTTCCCCTGGCACAAAATGCTTTATCTTAGTATATATACAAAGCAGCATACGAAAACAGTCTTTTTTCTTGTGGGAGCATAATTATCTTCTCTTGTTAATAAGTTCAGATGAAGTGAACTGAAGAAAAAGTATTTCTAAGAAAAATATGTTTAAGTAGGATCGGAATCATATTCTTCAAAACAAAAATCAATACAATAATACTGACTAATACACTAAAACCTCACTATTAAGACCACCTCGCTATTAAGACCACTTTGGGGGCTGGACAAAAGTGGTCTCAATAGCGAGGTGGTCTTAATAGTGAGGCAGATCAGATTGTTTAAGATAAATATATTTACTATTGTTCACATTGAATAAAAGAAAACGAACAACCAATGTTAAGTTCAATAGGAATTTAGCATTAATTTTTTTCAATTTTTTCACCTAAATTTACAAATACATTAACTCTTTCAATGTATTACACAGTAAAACACATTTGTAGCAACATTAATGAAGTCACTATAAAGTCTTTCAACGCTTCATTTTCCACATAAATTCGCAAACACATTATAAGTATAAAACTGGGGAAAATTGGATTCCTATTAGCTAGCTAATTCGACCTCTCTACGGTCTACACGTTGAGTAGAAGTCGGTTATTCAATATTAAAATATATAAACTTTTGAAATGTCATCTCGTGTTTACAATTAAGCCAAGACATAAAGAAAAATGTTCTCACAACTGTTACATTCTAACTGGTAAAAACAATGCTACGAAGTCTGAAGATTTTTTTTCGTCAGTCGACTGGACCCGGTCTGAACCCGACCCTTGGAGGACGAGGACAGAGGTCAAAAATGTATATGTTTACATATCAATTTGGTTAAGTGTTTCATACCTATGTTTGAACATATGGCATTTTTACCGACCAAAAATTACACAACAGAAAAAAGCTTGTATTCTCAACTTATGTTGCTATCGCATCCTGAGTATATATATATAACTTGGTTTAAACTAACATACACATATTGGTATATCGGCTCCTCTGCTGAAATTGCTTTTCCTAAAAGTAATGCTTTCATCACAGACTCTTAAGTAATTGTTTGCATCACTTTTTAACAAACTGGTTATACATAATATCTGTACATTCTATGTAATATTAAAAAGGATTCACGCGAAGCTAAATAGCTACTTGAAAAATCTGTCATTTTCTGTCTGAAAGCTGAGATAGGACATATGTACCGAAGGTTTTTCATGTTTTGCGGATTCGGCGACAATGATGGCAACAATGAGACAAATTTTCGGATATTAATAAAATCCAAAGATTAATGGACAGACACACGTTAGAAAACAAAACTAAAATATTGATTAATCGTTAGCTAGTTTGTGTCTTTATATAGCGAGTCATAACTTATACGTTAAAACACCATTCTCAGATCCGGTCAAGCTAATCGCTGTACTTCCGAGAGATCAGAATGTAAAACACTTACCTGGCTCTACTTTAACTACACAAAACAGAATAATCCAAGGTCTGATATCCATGTTCGGTAAGAATTGCTAAAAAAAGCTGTGAGATCGTACAACAATGCACGGTGTGCGAACGAGATCGGTATGATATGTTAGTGTATCTTCTGCAAAGTATTTGCGCATGTTACACCACGAGTAAAGAACAGTGTGCTTTCGTAGTTGATAAATATGTATGAACAGTAAATCGATAATCTAAACATGCAGAATACAGGCACTGTTATCAACAGCTCCGATTCCATACAATAATAGTCATATCTCTGAATTAAATACGTATCTTTTGATTAACTGAAAGTGGAGTATTAATTTTCTTTTTCTAACTGGACAATCATTAACACATTGCATTTGCAATAAGCTGCAGGCGACGTCTTTGTGTCAACAAAGTATGAAATGTCAGATGTCAACGTGTATCCATTTCATAACAAAATACAGTTCATTCCTACTCAGCTAACTTCTTTAAACAGCATTGTATGTGTTTACACGGATGAAAAATAAGTATAGCGTGTTTATAAATCAGCTCTTTAATTCTATCTACATTGTTCCACATGCTTATTAAAATGATGCATTTGTGAATAGTCAATAGCTATATTGTATCATGTTATGAAATTGGCTTGAACAGTAGACTTTAACTTTCAAATACGTGCATTATTTATTTACAGTCATGACATGTCTGTCAAATCCCAACTTCTGATTATTTTATCAAAGACAGGACCCCATACATGGATCTAATGTCACATGTGTGCAACCAAGTGTGAAATACATATATAGAAACAATGCGTCGATTTTTGAATGTTTAATACCCGAAAAAATATTTTGATGAGAAATACGCTCTGCACAAGCGAGGTATCCTCTTCTTTATCGATGCATTGTTTAACTTTACTTTCTCAGAAGGTGTTTGTGGATGTTTTGTACAATCTTCAGATAGGTAAAGCTGATATGAGCATATAACAGCAAAGCGAGTTCTGCATGAAAAAAAGATGAAAAAATTGTTTCCGAAATAGACCGTTCTTTTTTAAGCTGGTTACATTCATTCACACTGAAAATAGTGATGATTCCCGTTGAATATGTTTCCATGTAAAGCAGGATCTTAACGTTATATCAAATATGTAACATTCTGTTATTAACAGAATTTGACCAAATCTGTTAAGAGGCATACTTTGGAACGTGGAATCATTTTTTTCCATAAACGATGGGCTTATCCAAGTGGGATCTGCTGGGCGAGGCCAAAAACTGGAAATGACAAAATGACAGAATTTTGTCTCAATTTCGTTAGAATCAGTATTAAATGAAGGGGGACTCAATTTTGAACAAATGTTGGACCTTACCCCTCTGGTGACAGAGGTTGGATCAAATAGCAGAAATAGGAAAATCGCTCAATTTATCATCCTTCTTCCTTTGTTTGGATAAAAACATCAAAAAGAAAATATCGACATGAACACGGAATGATAATATAAGCACAAATTCGACACGGAGAATAAAAACAACAACAAAAAACAAACAAAAGAAAAGTAAGGAAAACCTTGTCTGTTTTATCGACGAATCTCGATATGTAAATATTGGTCTATCCTTATAAGTCGTCTCACGTTCCCATAGGCGATCACTGTAAACAACAACGGAACTACCAGGTATGCTAATGGGCATCAAACATATCAAGCTTCATATAGTACAAAGACATAGAATATTTCTCGATGAGATCACTATGACGACCGTAAAACTTTCCATTATCTTCATCAACCAAACTTTTCCAAATCCGGAAATGAATCGTAAACGGCACACATTTGAAACACACCGAAGTCGAAGTCTCGACATAGAAGTTTGAAATGTCAGGTGCCATGATTTATCCGTGTCATAACAAAATACGCTTCATTCCCACTCAACCAACATCTTAAAAATCATTACATGTTTTGCCCATATAACTAGCATGTTTATAAAAACTACTTATTTCCATCTCCATTATTGCAAATGCTTATTAAAACGATGCAATTTTTAATTGTCAATAGCTCCATTGTAACGTGGCTTTAGCAAATAATATTCGGCGAATACAACACATCACGATTTGTTGACACCGTTAATTACTTTAAACAGTACGTTTAGAATGTTGCTTGCTTAATCATGTACTCTTCTGAGAAGTAATTAAAATTCATTATTTACCTTTTTCTGATAATGGGTTTTTGAAAGGAATGATCTCAGAAAGTAGATTAAAAGCAAAAGATCGATATATTGCTGAAATACTTTTTCAAGGACATGCGTCAGAAAATGTGTAAACTGTAGATGGTTATGAAGTGAACCGTTGATATCTTATCTTTAAAGCATCTTTAGGTAGAAGGAAATCAATAATGTAAAATCATTGGGTCTGAATTCCCATGTAAGAGAAGTGGGGTCTAAGAGCATAAACAATAAAATAATGTTAAAATCCTTTTCTTGCACTGAAAGCATTTCGACAAACATAAGTCAAAAGAATACATAACTGATTTTGTATAAATTGTTGGTCTGAGCTGTGGTGAGCAATTGGGAAAAATGAGCAAACTCTTCAGATTTGATAAGAAAGGTAGCTTTGACCTCCCCTTTGGAATGACAGAAATATTTTGTTCAAACATAAGATTTAGTAAGAACAGTGGTTTTTGGCTCCATTGGGGTCTGATCGCAATAGATCTGGAGATAGATGTTTAATTATTTCTTATCAGATTCTTTCATAACTGAATGTATGAAAACCATTAAAGGGAGCGATGAGAGCCTATCGGCCTCTCGTTTGTAAAGAGAAATTCACGACAAAAATGAAGGCCAACATTACTCGATTCTTAAAGAAAGACATATGAAGCACATAACTGACACGGGAAAGACATAACTGAATTGAATTGATTAATATAAAAAGTAGTTGAGAGTTGTCGGTCTTTTACATGCCAATGGAGCTATTGTTATGATGGCTTGAAATCGATACTCAAGTGGATGTCTGCTATTCATATACATCTATTTATATTTCATTAGGACATTAATGCAATTTATCGTCTACACTTCCAATGGAATTATAGCTCCACATATGCTTAACAATTTTAAGACAGAGATGTGATGTGCATTGCAGTTAATTATAGCAACATGTTATACATGTATTTTAAACACGGTCGAATGGAGGAGATAAGGGTACATGTTAATTCACAGGAACCTGTTCACTTGAGGACAACTAAATTTGAGATTTTGTCTTCTCTCTGCTTTCTAAACAGATATTTCCCGAGCATTTCCCTTAACACTGTCCAAATTCTGACCTTAGGTTGAGCATTCCTCCTTGTGGTGAAGATTGTGGCTGCTGTCCAATTGCGAGATGGTAACTACATTGTGATAGTGTAACGATTTGTTTTCCCTTTGTCAGTACAAAATGATCGAGTGTGATGGCCTTGGTACATATTCAGTGTGGTAGCATAATATATTCATTATACATTATCAGCGGGAGGCTAACAAAACATACCACAGCCTCTCTAAAACATATACACTCAACACATGCACTCCCTTTGCATAATGAGGCCGTCCTTTACCAGAGATGTATAAAATCGTTGAAAAATATAAAGGAATAATATCGTTATAAAATGAAATAGAATCAAAACCAAACATTAAAGAAATGACGTGATAGCATGTAACACCTCACCCAAACTTCATTGACAGAATAACCTCCCACACCAGTTCCAACTTCTAGTTTACATACCTCAGTCATCAAAGGGTCAAAACCTACAACCTTTCTCCATGGCGGATTCTCAACAAGCTACCGAAGACATCGTGTGATGATAACTTCGACAATTATGTATACGGACTCTTTGATATGTTTACATGGAGTCTGGCCGCTGCAGAAGAAAAATCCTGAAATTTTCCTATTCCATTCAAGAATACATCAAGATGTAAACATAATCATGATCCAAATTTATGTTCGATACCGCTAGTGCAAAAAATGGCCCACAAAAACAAAATTAGTGTTGTTTTAGTTATTTTATATCCAAATTGAACAATATTCTTATATCTGTAAACAATAACTAAAGACAGAGCAAGCAAATGTGTACGTGCAGCAATTATTGGAATTTTTACTTCCCTAAGACTTGTGCCCACGCTCAGATGGAACAATTTCTTTTTGTCTCAACACTACGACATTCTCAATAACAAACATCGTTATTTTTTCACGGGTTTTTTTGTTGATAGCTTATTTTGCCAGTAAAGCAATCAAAATATGAACGTTTTCATGATCCCCATTACTTATAAAGTACAATGTTCGTTTTGTGTACTATTGAGAGAGAGAACATATTAATGTATACCTAACAAATAAAGAAAAGGGTTTTCTGATTATCTTACCGTATATCGTATGACTGTAATGATATATTTCAGGTCTTTTTCAGTTACTAAAGTGTTTCGTAGGAATCTCTGGATAAGTAGCCAATATTTTTATTGAAATCAATCAGGCGTGAAATTCAAAGATTATCTCAAAGAACAAAAGACATTTCTTTAGTTTTCTTAAGATGTATTCTGTCGAATTTGTTTAATCTCAAAACTCTATCGCATGAAAAAAATCATCATTTGGTCTTAATCTCGGCGCAATGCCGCGTTTGTCGTCAGAAGTCTGGTCACCTGCGGCATTTTGTAAACAAAACACTTTGAATTAAGAGTGTATGTAACCATTCGACTGTATGTGAAATATCTACATGTGTCTAAACAATCGATTTAAGGCTCACTCAGGTTATATACATTTCGTTTGTACTTAGTTGTTCTCTTATGTAGAAAATAAAAACACCTATCCCACATAAGTCATTTTGTAAATTTATGTCAACCACGAAGGATTTGAATATCTGTGCGACATGCACAACATGCTAACAGAGGTGCATTAGCTTATTTCGTCTAGTTTCTTATCGTGCGCTGATCGTGCATACATGTACATCGTGTGTATATCGTGTAACGTTGTGCGATCCCACAGCCGTGCTTCCTTCAGGGCTGTACCGAGTTTCTCATCTACGTCTGTTAAAACTTTCCCCTTGTGTTTTGTTTACCATAAGTGATGTATCCCTGATTGTAGTATATGACACATCCCATCACATTTTTATTATTTTTATGTTTGGATGCATTTTCATTATCTCTATACGATTTTTGTATCATATATACTGTATATACACACCATGCCGTTCCGGATGTGTATTTTTAATTTAAAAACCAATAATGTTACATTGTTCTGTTACACCAATGACACATATATTTATGCTTTTAATAATAGATTTTCTAATATGACAAGCTTTTTGTGTGAATAAATAATCTATCCCGTTGACCTCATTGTGTGGGATTTGTTTTTATTTTTGTTTGTTTTTATCTTTGGTTGTTAGGTTGCTATATCTCCATGGCTCTAAGATAATTATTTTTTAGTTTCAATTTAATTTTTATTTAATCATTAGTGTGATTATCAGGCATTTGAGTAGTATTTTATTATCTGAGTAGTTGATCTTTCTTAGGAAGTCGACGAGCAATCTGGTGTTGTATACCCTTTTTCGTGTTATGGTATTTACCATAATGATGTTTCATTAGTATCAAGGCGATTGGTGCGAAGGTGACGCCCAAACAAGAGGCCTGTGCAAGACCTCTTCGCAACAATTCGGTGATGTTTCAGCCAATTGCAGATGGTTCTTTCGGATATGGAACAGTGTTTTGTTTACCGATGAGTCAATATTATGTTGATAATTTTGATGATTTTGTCTGGCTGTCCGGCTGCCTACCCATCCACTAAGCAAAATCCGTGCTGTTACGGTTACAGGAAGAAACCGCTCGCGAACATGCTGCAACAATATCAGATGATTTTTACGAGAGGTGGTAACTCGTGGTCGATCGGATGTTGAAGCGGTTGCATTAAGACGTTGCCAAAAATGATATTCCTTTTTGGCTCCACCCAAACTGTCTTGCAACCTTGCATTTCGTTTGTGCAGACATAGAGCATGCCAATATCATTTCTCTCTGTTCTTTCGACCGACTCGGCATTGAGTAGATCTGTGCAATTCAAAACCAAATGATTTTTTTTTTTTTTTTTTTTGAGATAATGTTTTACGAACTTCAACTGGACTTACCACAAGTAAGACCAACACCAATTTGAAAAAGTAGTTTTTAGGAAATTACTGCTCTTATAATCGCGAGTCAATATTTTTTAATTACCGCTCCTCACTCAAAACATCAAAATTTCGAATGTTTTCGGTTAGAATTTTATTTTATAGATCGATGCTTTTCTTGTCTAACTATGTCATTTAATTTCCTGTTTTAAATTTTGTCCTGTGTATATACTTCCGGTCTTCAGTATATAAAGGATTTACAACTATTGAATTTGGGATGTCTTTTGGATGACAACTGAATTAGACTGTATATAAACTATTATAAGCGACCCATGTACTAATCTATACATACATGTACACGTTAGTATAAGTAATTGAATAATCAAGAATATTTACATTTTGACAATGATGAGCATTTTATTGCTTGGAGTTTCGAGTTGATACTCCTGATAGTAACCTCTAACTGTTAGGGCAAACAGCCTCGACAATAACAACTTGCGGAAACGTTAATCCCAAAACTTCAAAGTATGGGTCTCATGACTAGCAACAACTAATTTGATAACTAAACTCATTATTTGTATGCTTTGTATGTTATGTTATCACACGGGTGTATGATGTTTTCTAGCAGCTTTATAGCGTGAAGTGAATATTTATGCAAGGAAGTGTATGTAAGTATTTCCATGTATTCCAATTACGGTCAATGAGATGAACAAAAAGAACAAAAATGTTTCAAAGTAGAACATACTTATTTTGTATATAGATTTCGGGGATTGTTTTAATAAGCTAACATCAAAATACAAATGTATCAATATCTGAAGAAGAAAGATAAAAATAACTTCAAAAATATCGATACATTGAAACCTTAAAATTAACAGAAGTTGATATCATGCATTCCATATAAAATTCGTGAAATTCTCATGAAAAACAGAACATATTTTGCGGAATTCCTTTCTGGTGAATATTAAATACAATCTCTGAAATCTATACTCCATAAAAAGATTGAGTCATTAATTTTTAAACAAAACATTATAGAATAGGACAACATATTCTTTATTTTTGATAGTGTATATAAAAGGGAACTCGTTATTGAGCCACTCCGGGGTGGAGATACTATCGTAATTGTAGCACATATGTGTATGTATAAACAACTGGGTGGATGTAGAAAGTGGGGAAAAGTTTATTCCGTTAACGGCTTAATAACAAAAATAAAACTGATATCGCCCGATTTAGAGTGAAATAAACTCAAATCGGACATGTAGTATACAATGAAACACGAATAACACATGATTCTTAACTGGTTCCTGTTCCATTGTTAATATATTCCATATATCGTTTTCACTTCTTGATATAACAGATGGCACATGTGAGTGCATGAAGACGGTATTTCAATGCCTGATATACATTTGAACATAACCGATATCGGCGAAGAATTGCGTTGATATTATTTAGAAAATGTGTTATGATCTTTTTCTAGAATTTATACAACTTGTTTGGTTTTGTAGTTTTTTAAGATCTTATTAACAGTTATGGTCAGTCAAGGAGAACCTCCCAGTGAAGACGTTCATATGGACCGTCCTTGATTAACCAAAACGGTTCGTAGGATTTTGACCAATATTAAACTAAATCAAGCCACAGTGCACCTTTGTATTTAATGTATAGAAACGAAGTATATATCCTCCATTTCTATACCAATGAAGTTTTTAATTTTCCTGGCTGCTTCTTTCACCGTAGAAAACAAATCATAGTCAAATATTTGCCTCGATTACATACATCATTATTTTTAAGGAAGTCCCCCTTCTTAAATAAAAATGCAATATATTGAAATGAAATATTACACCGTTATTTCGAAATAATATCCACGCAAGAATATCTAGATTTCATAGTAAATACATCTTTAGCACGTAAAATCATTCAATTAATCTATCATTAGATTAATATAAGAGATTTTTAAAAAGTAAAAGTGATAATAAGTCGTTCATTTTAATAAGCTTGTTAAAGAGAGGTCACCTTGAAGCATAACAGATCACATTGTAAATTCAATAATGAAACCATTCTCTACTCATGTTCTCTTGTTTATGGCCGTTCGTGACAAAGAAAACGTTACCACTAGAATATTCCATTGCAGTTATCCTGTTATTTACGGTGATACATTCGGGACAAATAAACAATATTAGTTTTCTCGAGCGTTTTATATATTGTTTCGGGCGGTCGACATATCTTCTCGAGCGATCGACAAACCCTTTACATATCTTATCGAACCATTGATATTTTATCTGTTGTTAAGACTGTTTGATGGTTTGTAGTTGTCATCACATCATTTTGTATATTTGTTTATTTTTTAATCTATGAATTTAATAAAAAAAAGTGTCTTGCACAATAGAGTGTATGTCCAAATAGGTAATATTTAAACATCGCTGTCGAGCATTCGATAAAATATGACGAGCGGACAGTCGAAATAAAATGTCAGGCGCGCGAGAAAAAATACGAATATTATTAATGCCCTAGATGTACCATCGAAGTTATTCAGTTTGTCATGCCATTAGAGAGGACATAACAAATTGATAAAACCATACACGTCTTACCAAAACCCCTAGGAACACCAATAAATCATATGGTCTATGCGCTAGGAGCTTGATGGGCCAGGTAAAAAAGAGTAAAGAAGACTAACATGACAAAATTTCCCAATACCCAGACTTGATACAATCTGTTTGATACTCTGCTCTGTATCGTGATAAATACTTGGATTTTCTCATAATTCATTTATAGTTTCTCCTCGTTCCTAGAAGTCCCTTTCAGTTAAAAGTCATCATTCCTATTTTCAAATTTCATATACTTAAAAGCAAAACAGGAAAAAAGAGAATAGAAGGGGAAAACAATTACCAAAGAACAAATGATGATGAGCATCAAGACCCCTTGGGATCTCTTTGTTAAATATTGGATTTTTGACATTCAAATGTTTGCTGGAAAAAGGTGAAAATTTATATTGAGATTATATGACTTATTTTTGCATGGAATTTAATGATGTGTGTATGTGTGGTAGGCAAAATTGATCAAATTTAACTTTTGCTCTGGAAATGGGTTTTTGAAAGATTACATTTAATAAGATAATTTAGAATAAGATAATCAATATGTCGTTTCATTTTTTTCTATTACCGACTTCAGAATATATGTAACGGAACAATTAATTATCACATGTTGTTTTGATCTAAATATAAAGCATTTTTGTCATTTTTGAAGCACTCTATAAAAAATAAACTTCTTTTTTGTCAATATTTATGAGAATGATATTTCAGTGATAAGAAAAACAATGGAAATGCTAAACTTTCGTGATTGCTTTGTAACTTTTACTCAATAAGCCATTTTTTTTTCAAAGCGGTCTACCCAGTCGGTATTCACGAACGTGTAAGATTTAATTGTGATAATAATTAAAGCCAAATTTAGTTGAAATCCAACCAAAACTCCTGGAATAATAAAGAAGAGAAATACATTATCGATCAAAAGACGTTTAAATTGCTTAAGCCTTCAATCAAATTACGCCGTTAAAAAGTGTAGTTCATGCCATGTTAATCATACCAAGACTGATATTTCAGCTTATAGATAAAACTATTTATAACAATGTATATACAAATACCAAAGTCTAAGATATAAGATTGGAATTCATCTTATGTTTAATGCTGTTTAATGAACATCGTTAATCCTTAAGTGGTTAAGCATGTACGAGCTTGCCAGCTAAGATTTTGAATAAAAGGTCAAATCAAAGTTCATGTCAGTGGTCATGAATATCCCGCCCAGGTCATGTTGTATGATGTTTGCAGATACATGTTTGTTACCCGTGACGCCTCCATCTGTTTAACGTTCATCTTGTAATATCTATTTCTAAATTTGGAGTTGTCGAGCACTATAAATCTCGAATGAATTTGCAAATCACCTCAGTAAGACTATATCCTTAGGAAGCCTTGTATTCCCGGGAGCTGACAAGTTGTACCAGCTCAACTCTAGAAAGTCTTGTAAGGTAAATCTGTTTTCTATATTATGTTGTCCTTGCCGCTATACAGTAATTTAGTTTATTCATTATGCATTCTTATTTATTAAAACACCAAGGCCATTCTCAATATATAGCGTGCCATAAACCATTGCTTGTTCATCTTTGTTTCATTTGTATAAAAGTAATTTAGTATGTAACCTTGAGTCAATTGGAAGAGCAAACGTTTTAATGCACTCTCATGCAAAACCACTAATGTAGAGAAGACACGAAACGTGAACGGAGCTTACTTTAGAAAGCATCTGCAGTGTGCAGACAGCGATGGTAATATTTCCAGACACTTAAGAATGTATTTGAAGAAGTTGTTTTTTAAAAACATTTCCAGAAAATACCGCTTATCGGTATTAGAAAAATGAAGCACGGACTTGAGCTAGAAATGCTTCACTTGCAGATTGCATCATTGCTATAGAGATGACTAATTCTTAAATTTATACGAGATGGTTTCTAAAGCAAAACTACGAATCCTAAATATCTTTTTGATAACTAAATTCTTGATTACTGGAAAGGTGATTCCACAGGATATGAAAGCATTCGATACCGTAGCTTTTTACTAAAAACTACATTCAAAAATTGTTTTGTTTAGGGTGGATATATAATGCTCTCGCAAAATATTTAAACTGTCATAATTTCTTTTTAGTGAAGGCGAATTACCGATAATACTTTGCCTCTTTGATATTGATGGAGAATCAATTTCAAAGTCTGTACTGTAAACTTGGAAAAGTGGTTTAAAGATTTAAATCTCCGTTGTTCGGTCGCGCTCCTCTACGTATACGTTGTCATAAAGGCCGATTACACATGTATGTGTCTTGTATCCATGAGCAGAGGTTTTCGTTACTATTATAAATCAAATCAAAACTTTATTTTAGGAGTTTTTATTGGAGCTGATCTGCTCATATTTCACAATACAAGACCTGTTTTATACTGCGACATTCTCATCGTCATCAAATGTTTTTCTCGCAGGTACGTATAATTTTGTTTCATTTAAGTGGTCCACGTTTGATGATATTGATAACTTTTACTAATACCCTAATGAATCAAGCTTAGCAGTGATATTTTCTCAGCTTGCCTATCATCAATTACAGAATCCTGTCTCTGACACATTTGCTGATAACGTCAGTGTTATCAATGACGGACGGAAAATAGAATTTATGTGGGATGACGGCAAAACATCTAGGTATGTAGGTCAGACAATGACAAACTTATCGTATTTAACGTAACTTGTTTTCTTCAATGAC
Organism: Ylistrum balloti; assembly: GCF_031769215.1. Taxonomy (NCBI): domain Eukaryota; kingdom Metazoa; phylum Mollusca; class Bivalvia; order Pectinida; family Pectinidae; genus Ylistrum; species Ylistrum balloti. The sequence goes on along the minus strand of NW_026783203.1, from coordinate 7,980 downwards.
GTAAATTGTAAAATGTATTAGCATCATAAGGATTTTATAATGTATATATATATATATATAGTGAAACGTGACCGGATGGATATATATCAGCAGTCAGTGGAAATGCATCACATCCGCTTAAGTTCAATTTACAGGTTTATTACACTTTATACAATACATATTATATTAGTACAGATCAACATCCCTTAGTTAATTGACGTCAGCTAAGTTTACGTGGACAGTTCCAAAGAGGAACTTCCCTCTCTCCCCTTGCCCCTACCACACACATAATTAAGAATAACCCTGAAGCCGTGACAGTCCCATTGACCTAAGGTCAAACTCCCCAGTTAATGTATTGACCGTATCAGTCTGTCGGCTTTCAGCATGGTCCCTCTCCCGGTGTCAATTGACGCTGAAATATACAGCAAATCATCCCCAATTACCCTCTTTATGCCTTCTCCCGAATTACATTATAAACATTATTAGTAAGACACAATACCAGTTTATTACACTATATGTCTACTTAACAAAAGAGTTGTACATGTTGTACAAATGGCACGAGTGAAAATCTCATTTCATTACATATCTATTAATTTGTAAATATATTCTACATTTTGAACAGAACTGACTATCGTATCTTTATTTTAATGTTGGTTCCATTGTTGTATACTATGCTCTCATTTGCAAACGTGACATTACTTACATATGTACTTGGATTGACCAACATTTAAATGGCAGTGTCATAAGTGAAGCAGAAGACAGTTATTCCTTTGGAACACCTGGTCTTATTCTCCTTTTACTTTTCCAGGAGTCTCCGTGTAAATCTTTCATTTGTTCATATATGATTAACATGTATTTTCATTTTTGACCGAAGGTCGAACAAAGACTGATAATACAAATGAATATGTAATCTACTAATGGTTTTCCATACTACTCCATCCTAACGTTGACATTGCTGTGGTATGTCCTATGTAACGGTCTACAAAATCGTCATATACGTTGTGCTTCTTTCCAAGTGAGGAAGGTTCCGGATCTTCTTTTCTTATTTAGAGATAAAAATAATACAGAAAATTTCGACATTTGAAAAATTTTCTTACGTCGATGAAGTAAGGATAGTTATTAAAGAAGATTATAAATAGTAGAATGAAAATATGATCAGGTTTGCAAGAAAGGTAAGCGTTGTCTGGTTTATCAACAACACCCGTCATTTCAGTTTTGGTCAATCAAAGCAAATATTGTTGTGGTCCTTAATGAGAACAATGCTAGCAACAGCGAAATCACCAGACATCCTAACGAGGATTCAACGCAGGTAACTTCATATTGCACAAGAAATGGAATAGCTAGAAAGTACATGATAAATGTTCATGAACCTGACCCTGGCAAGGAGGGTATGACTTTTCACATACACGCTATTTGAAATCAAGAACCGCTTGCCAGAGTGTAAGTGGATTTCAGCACTTCCAGACCATCCAATGATAATTGGCTGTGGTGTCCGGATGGGGTGACATTCGGTTTGTAGTTCGGGTGGAGTGACATTATACTAAGGATCTGGAGGGGCGAAAGTTTTCTTGGAAACTGTAGTTTTAGGTGTTACATTGAAAACATTTTTCCACCATTAGTAAAAAGTTAATGAAGAATGCTGAAACATACGCATCTACACTCTTAGATACCATGCAGTGTGGTTGCGACATCACTGTTCATGTGCAGAATGTGTTTCGGCTGCCACCAAGCAGGTATTGATAGAGATAGACATGTTGCCACTTGACATCAAAGTTACGGACGTCATAATAGCAGGTAAGACAACCAGCAACACTTTAATGATAATAAAGGGAGAAAGAAGTGGTTTGGCCCAAAAGATAGATGCCAATTTGGGCCTTCTGGCGGCCATGACCCATATTTTTTTTGTAATTTCTTGTGTAGGTCAATTTTTGCCTTTCAATTAAAACATTAGGGGTTAGGTTTTTTTTATTCGGTCATGATATGACATAAAATTAAGGTCAGATCTGAGCCATTCATTAGTTATGGGGGGTAAAGTGGGGGGTAAAATTCATAAACAGCTCCATTATGACAAACCTACATTATATTTTTGGATTTTTTCTTCTTAATTTTCATGTAATAATTCATATCAAAACATTCATTAGTAAAATTGATTGAAAAAAATGTTGATGTATCATTCATGTGTTGGATACATATTCATTGTTATACTACAAGCATTTTTTTAGAAAGAAATAAGCGTCACCATTCATGCAAAGAGATTTACGTCCTACCTTTTATAAAATCTAGGTATTATCCATTTGTTCGCAGAGAACATATGTTAATTTATGTAATTAAAGCACTCACAAATCTTCATTACCTTTGTAATTATGAATCTCTTATCAAATGAAAACGATTTGTTTAATTAGACACAAGACGTTTAAATTTGCAAGAAAACAACCTTCGATTAGACAGTCTGCAATTAAGCAATTTCTCACTCCGTAACGTTTACTTTGTGACGTAATAATTCATGTGACGTCATAATGAAAACCTTAATGCACATAAAAACAATACCTTTATCATGTGTCAGAACGTGTTTATTGTGTTGTAACTATGTGTAATCTTTTGTAAGATTTATTTTTAGATATATCTTTATAGAAAAATTACTGTCCAATAACTGCTTTTTTTACATTAAGCTTACTTAAAATTTTGTTGAACGACTTAAAACATTACACAACATTTTGAAATATATATACGGAAGGTTTAAATCTGCTGACTATGTGTTTTCTAGGTTGCTGAAGTATGTCAACGAGCATGGCGTTGCATTGATCAGAGACTCCAGTTTGTTACTCGACAACTTTTGGTTCATTCTGATGTTATAAGCATCCTAATTCGTCATTATGTTCGTGATCTGTTTTTAACTTTTTACTTTATACGTATATACTATATATACAATTATACAAAACACAGATAACACCGTCAATATCACTTATAACAAAGTGAATAAATTAATATGTTAAATTGTACTGCATTAAGAACTGTATTAATCTTCATTTATAAAACACATTTGCTTGATAAATGTAGAGATATTTAAACATCAGTTAATGGACAATATACAAAGGGATAAGTTAAGCACCACTGTTTCTTTGCTTTTTGTTGGTTTGTTTGTTTTGTTTTTTTGTTTGTTTTTTTGTTTTTAGTCTTTTTTTTTAAATTGTGTAAATAAACATTGTCCTACTCCTTGCTTATATAAATTTATCACTTAAAGTTTTAGTGCCGCACATCAGGTTTGCGTAGACATATTTTACCTTGTTAATTTGGGGGGAGGGGGACTTCGAGTCCAGCTGATGCCGATTATTCGTTATGTAAATCGATCGATGTGATTTCATGTGCACCTTTGATTTACACTTTAAACTATTAGTAAAAGCATTTAAAATTTAGCTCAGACCAAAGCAATGCGATGTTGTTCTTTTCCGTATAATGCATATATTCAACTAATCGACTTTGCTACGGCAATGTCTTTTCTTTTCAGATTTATGACGTCATGTATATGAGAGATCCAACCAATCTTGCCTATACCCGCAGAAAATTACAATTCCACATGGATCTGGTATTACTTATACAGTGCCTGGGCTGCTCGTTCATCACTGTCTTAAGTAAATGCTGTAATGCTTTTGTATACCAAAGTAATTTAAATAGTGTACATAAAAACCAAGAAAACACCAACGCCAACTGTAACATGGTGCACACTACTTTCAGCCTGACATTACTGATGTATCATGTGGTTACTACATGTTACATCAATATAAAAGTCATTCCTGGACGCAATTTGCATTCAATCTTTGGTGTTTTTACAATCCACAAACTAATTTACGTACCATATAATGGTTAAAGTCGCAAATGTTTACTTGTAATCAAACTGTTATTCAAGAAGAAGTGATTAAGTTGTCAATTTTCAGGTAATATAATGCAATGTTTTAGTTCTTACATGTCAATTCTAAATGCATCAATAATTTGCAGACATGACAGGAAATCAAACGTACAGTGATGTTTTTGTATTCGTACAATAGAAAAATCTATCCTATATTTCTGTTGAAGATTTGATGAAAGCCTTATTGGGGGAGAAAACAACTTCATTGATATGTTTGCGGTGTGTGAAGAATTTAGAGAAACAAACCCAGAAGAGTTTAAGACGCTCTGCACTATTCCATCGCCATTTTCAAGGGATCATTTTTCAAGGTATTATCGTAACTGTATTTACTTATTTGTGTAGATTTAACTTAAATGTCACCCTAAATACATGTGTAAGAAATGTATTTACAATACTGTAACCTATTCTGGGCGCAACAAGTAATATTTTCACTGGAAAGTGTCTACCATCTTATATTGATGATGACTGAACATAATGTCGAACTAGCTTAAATAATAGTGACCAGGAAGCAAATGAACTTAAACAGGTAAACACATGTAAAAGTATCTAGAAATACGAAAAATCACAATAGGAAAATAAATCTTTACACTGGCCGTACAGCTCAGTGGTAATGAGTCCGCGTCGATATTGTTCAAAGTAAATCCCGAGGTAATTGTTTATGTAAATAAGTCTGATGTGTCATAGATTTCCGATTCTTGTAGGTTAATACTATGAGCTTGTTTGATTTATAACTTGTATTGGAATATATGTGAAATTCTTTTTCATTTTTATCATTTTTTAAGAGAGAGGCCTGTTCATTTGCTAATGAAACGACCAGTTATACAACTGAACCACGATGAAGAGGTATGAATCGGCATTTTTTATTTCATTAATGTAAAATTAAAAATTGTATAATTGTTTAATAGAAACCACTAGCGATTATTCTCACATCAATAATCCGAAATACCATATCGTATCGTATGTGGTTATAGCAGTTTGAAATAAGGATAAAAATTGTCATACATAGAACCAAACACCTGTCTATTGAATATCGTATATCTTGAGCGGAATATCCGTACCTATATGACAACCAACTGGAAAACGAAAAGTCAAATACACTTTACGGTTCATTTCACACAATCAAACTTATCAAGTGTAGTGTAGAGGATGTGGTAAATTCATTCACTCCTTTTCATGACGCGTTTTCTTTATATCAATTTTACTTATCACGTTTATCTCTTTGTTAGATATTTGGAATTTACTGGAACCCAAGTGCAGCTGGTGTGTTGGAAATTGCAGAGGTGAGCCAACGTCTTCTAAATAACGGAAGCTTGATTTAACTGGAAGTAAATATTGATATTTTCGTCAGATCGTGGGCGTGTTCCATAATCAAAGCGATTTCATACATTTGAGGCTCCAAGGGTGAGACAGTTATTGAAAATTTTAATGCAATTTGATTATTTATTTTCTCAATTCTACAAAATTCATAGACAAAAACTAACATAATTATACCTGTAAATGTGAACTCTCATCTAACCCAAGTTACATATTTTTTATAATATTTCCTGTGTTTCAGGATAAAGTGACGGATTATTATCGGGCATACCAGCTGTTTGCTAGAGCCATTTCAAACTTTCATACCAAAGTAAGTTGGGTTTCTAATTCACAGTACAATTCATCTAATAAATCATATCAGTTGTCAAATGACTGCTCAAAACGTTTTTGAATCCGCTTTCCTACCAGTCAGATAAGGAAACAGTCATCGCAGCGAGTAGAACAAAAACATTCTATGCTTGTCTGACATCTCATATCTAATTATGTATGGTTAAGGAAGACACATACGATTAACATATGCGGAAGTGTAAAAGTTGAATTAAAGCTAAGGATAACAGATATTTCTGGCATTAATATTTAACACGTACTTAACATGTATAAGAAAATGTATTGCGTAACCACATTCAATTATACAATGAAGTAACTTTGATCATTCACGCATTTTTTTACTAAAATCTATATATACTTACTATTGTACCCCAGTATATAACACCACATACACTTTTTTATCGGTATGTAAGTGCCATTTTAGTAATACCTTCGCAGTATATCGTTATGAAAATCAGGGTATTTTACAGAAATACTATTGTCTGTGTTTCTGGAGTCTTCTTCATTTTAACCAAATTTAGACTGAAATTCGTCTCAAGCCTGGAGATATCCTTGTTTTCAACAACAGAAGAATGGTGCACAATAGAAAAGCATATACAGCTGGAAATGGTGATCGCCATTTGAAGGTAAACCAACACTATTTTATTCAAAATCGCAAAAGTGTAAGTGAGATTTTCAGTCTCCTACATACCTCCGAGACATTTCAATTGAAGCCTCATAAAGCATTGTTGTTTCTTCATAACTGGTCAGATACAGGCTTTAATTCTGTAAAAGACCTAATTAAAAAACAATCAAAAGTTAGCTCTCTATCATTATAGGTAAAACAATTGCACGATTCATAAACGTCACGTCTATGATATATGTGGAAATAGACAAAATACACGAAAAGTAAAAAATCATGGCGTGCTTTGCTTCTGGAATCAAACGATTCTTTATTCGCCCACGAACATTACTGCACTTTATACTTTCAGATGATGAATAAGTACCATTACCACAATAACACTATTATTTAGATAAATAATTGTCATTAAAAGATATTGAGAAAATTATAATACAGTTGCTATATTAATTCCATCTTACGTTTCAGGGCTGCTTCATCGACATCTCTGATTACAAAAGTCGTCTTATCCATCTCTCAAGGAAGTATGGCGATATGTCAACTATAAAGCGTGTCGGCAACATGGATTGGCTTTAAGATCACTTTTATCCTGCTTGGATTTCAAATGTAATAGTTTGAATTGATATACACATTGGTAATCATAAATATTCGTAATAACCTTTATTTAGGAATAGTAAATAGTTGTGATAACATTCATCACGAAATTGTAAATATTCGTGATAACCTTTATAACGAAATCGTAAATATTCATGATAACCTATATCAGAAAATCGTTAATATTCGTGATAACCTATATCCGAAAATCGTTAATATTTGTGATAACCTATATCAGAAAATCGTTAATATTTGTGATAATCTATATCAGAAAATCGTTAATATTTGTGATAACCTATATCAGAAAATCGTTAATATTCGTGATAACCTATATCCGAAAATCGTTAATATTTGTGATAATCTACATCAGAAAATCGTTAATATTTGTGATAATCTATATCAGAAAATCGTTAATATTTGTGATAACCTATATCAGAAAATCGTTAATTTTCGTGATAACCTATATCAGAAAATCATAAATAGTCGTTGAAATATGTTTTCTGATTACAAGGTACGCATGTACTTGTTACTTTCTATTTACATATAACAAAGTATCCACAGATTCCAAAAAACAGTCTTCAGTATATCTGAATCAGCATCGCACACATATCAGTATCTTATATTACAATAAAATATTGAATGTTATTAAGTTATAATATATATCACATTGAATTTGTTTTCAGAGTCTTTGATAATGAGGAAAATAAATATTGAATAAAATTTGTCATTATTCAAAATTGAAAAACAAACTGAGCAACAGAGCACATTATGCCCGACTGCATCCTTATCTAGCTTGCTTTTACATGCTTCCTATATGTGTTAAATAGTTATCTACCTTATAAAGATTTAATTAGATATTCGGTTTGTTTAATAAAATGGTAAACATCAACCTACTTAGTTTATATATATTATGTACTGGCTGACAAAGGGAATAATTGACAGCATGATCTTTCTATACAAAATACATGTATGCCTTGGTTTAAAGAGCCAGACCCACTCCTCGACCGATATTCATGATTTCTATTTTTCTCGGGTAGCAAAAAGTTTTGACTAACCCTGTAATACCGCAATTCAAAAGTAAATCGCTACCAATCTAACGTAATAAATAGTTTTAAAAAGAATTCGAAACGACTCGGTGCTAATTCATAATTATGCGGGAAGTCCTGCCCTCTGACACATGCGCAAAGAACAGTTCATAAATCTGCCGTCTTCCAACATGGCATACGTTAGATGATTTCCATAC